>NW_024533205.1:7500-49230 GCF_016097555.1 Gigantopelta aegis
GATTATAGTAGCCCACTCCCATTGCTAGTGATGTTTAATGTCGGGCTAGTAAATAACTACTAGTGAAATATTTTGTCAAATGTTGCAGTTAAGTCTATTTTGTAAATATGAACATCCTGTCCCCACTGACACACTGACTTGTACTATTATTTAGTAAAACTGTATTAACTTAAAGTAAAATAGGGCTAAATAGAGCTAATGAAACGTGGCTACTAAATTTTAGTGGATTTTATTTCTAGAAGCCCCACATTAACCTTAACACTGATTACATAGTGTATTCAGTACGTTTGTTTGTTTTTTTGGGGGGGGTTGTTTTTTTTCGCTTTTTTTTTTCGAAGGAGGAGGGGGGGGGGTGGGAGGTTATTTTAATTAGTTTCAAGTATGCAGCATCGATGCGTATCAAACTGAGCTGTCTGTTATTTAATTAGAATGTGGAATTTTGTTTCATCTTCACTTGTTGGGTATTAATGATGATCACAAGAGAATTTTAATGGAATGGAGTTTACGAATATTGTCTCCAGAGAAATGATACATTACATATAAATATCCGTTGATAGTCAACCTTGACATGCATACAATATATAGATATTCATACATCAATACATACTAGCCAATGCCAGGTTTGCCCACTGTGTCATACACGTAAGTAGGGATGGGTGTTAGTGCCAATATTGCTGAGTACCCCCTCTAAAATACGGAGGTGGTCTATCTGAATGAAAAACACCCCAGCCATGCTGGGTAAAGTAGTCAGTTGTAACCCCAATATACATACCCCATGAAGTTATCATGTGGTCCTTCAAGAGGCGAAACAGCTTTTAGTAGGAAATGTGACGTGTCACGAGCATAGCGAACCTCCAAATAGAGGCGTCCTACTTTGGTTGCCTCGTCTATCTCAGTGTCTGTCATGTACTCATCTGCACTGGCTGATGTGAAAGGGCTTCCCATAGCTTTCAGTGCCTCCAAGTTCTTGTTTTTCTTCCTATCCATTGCTTGATTAGCAATTTCCTTGTCCTGTAGGCCTTGCTTCTTTAATTATTGTTGTTTCGCTTTCCATGCCAGGATTTCGGGTATCCTGGCCCCTTTTCTAATCACACTGCCATAGTTCCTAAAAGACCCCGACTGTCTAGTTAATAAAGCCAACACTCTGCTCTGCTGTCAAGTTGTAGATTGGTGCCTTCTCTAGCTTCTGTGGTTCCATACTGAAGATTGAATGTTTTGATGACTTGTCATAGTATCCAAAGTCAAATATGCCCCCCCCCCTAAGTTGTTTCTGTTTCTGAAGCCTGCATCTAGTTGGGAGAGTATCATCCTCAGGAGTGTTACCACTTGTGGCTGGAATGAAGTTGTTACTTTTGCCATGGCTTCACATATACCCTCATCATACCTTGCATGCTTGAATCTCTTCATGGCTATAAATTTGAAAACTGGCTCATCAAAGTTTAAGAGAGCAAATACATATGTATTCATCAGCTCCTGGTACAGCTGCTGAAATGCTAGGGTGATCTTAGTGTAAGTTGCGTCAGACGAAATGGTCAGTGACAGGTATGGCTCAACCAGGTGCATCCCAACCAAGGCCCCAGCACTATACATGACCTTCAAAACATCCAAATCCAAGAAGCATCGGACAATGCAGGATAACTGATTCGTGACATGTTCATACTTCTGTAGGAAGGATGCCACATCATCAATATGGTAGACAACAATTGCACAAGTCAGTATCAGGCGACTTGTGGTCAAAGTCATGACAAATGAGCCGAGTCACACAGTCAAGAGCTTGCTCAATGACACTCGTTGCTGTTGTTGTTGCATTGATCAGAATGTTTGAGTAGATCTTGTCTCTACCTAGGATGTGTTCTATTTCAGCCCTATTACACATCAGTGCTGGGTGTACATTGCAGAACAAATGATCAGGGATGTGCACAAATGCTAGACTTTCCACTACAATCGCATCCACATTAAAGTTGTGAGCTGTCTGATCTGTTATGACAAAGTCAATGTTTTCAAAGAGAGATTTAGGTTCAACACCGCTTGCTTCCTCAAGAATTTCAAGAACTGTAACCTTGAGAGCAGCTAAGTTGTTTCTGGACTTTTAAGCAATGATCATGGTTGGGAGAGACCTATACTTTCCATTCACAGTGATACCCTGAATACAAAATGCTCCAGCACCAACTGTGACGATAGCTGCTACAGCTTGACGCATAGCCATGTGGTAGCAACACTTCAGTTTATCAACAGTTTCATAGAACTCTCCTAATACTATTGCAGACATGGTGATATTTAAGGGGCAGTGTATCTCCTGGCTGAGTAATTGTAGCTGTAGATGACAGACGTCGTTTTTTTTTCTCTGAATCTGATCTCTGGAATTAGAATCATCACATTCAAATAAGGCAGTCAAGTTATTCAGTTATTGTCCTTTTTGAGACATTGCAAATCTCTTCTTCTGTGTGGGCTTGACCAGTGTGCTTTGTTCGCAGCAGATACGACATGTTTTGTATAACATCTTTGCCAGTTGGAAGCATCCCATGTGGGAACTCGGCTTTCTCTATGTAATCTACAGCAACAAGTGTTATAGACTGTGATCTTGTACAAGGTATGTTAGCTGACATGGTTACTTTGCTTGATGAGATATGCTGATTTATGAATGAAAGCAATTGTGTTCGATTATCATGTACTTTTAATATTTATCCCACACATTTGATGTCTAGTTATGTTACGAATTCATTAGCATATATATATATATATATATGATCTCCAGTGAAAAACCTGCAAAATAAATGTAGTATTTAGAGCATTTTTTGTTTTATGTTGTTGATAATTATTTTGCCATTATTCGTTTTACCTAAAATACATGACAAAATATGTATAACAAAACTAACATCATTTCAAATGTTTTTCGTCTGTTTTAATCGTCGCGAGACTTTCAGAGGGTATGGATATGGGGGTTAGCTTCAATCAGCTGGTCAGCCTTTGATACTTGTGTACTCATAGAGGTTGTTTCCATATTTCTAGGGGGTTATTTCATTGAAGAAAAAAAATACATTTGCAAAATAACAACTCCCCCTAACGTAAGCGGGATTGACGGCTTAGATTGTACGCCCCATGCATGTGGCTGAGTTAAATAACATCTTTTTTTATGGATGTCTGGATAGCTCAGAACGCATCGTGGTTAGTCTGCAATTTGCGGGCGACTTGGTGCCATATATTTGAGTTCCAGCAACGGCAATGGACAATTTGTGAGAACAGAAAGGACTTACTTATTCCCTGTGCCAGTTCGTTAATATCTATATACCTAACAGTCAACCAGGTCATATATACGATATACAGATATTCATACATCAAGACATACTAGCCAGTGCCAGGTCTGCCCACTGTGTCATGCACGTAAGCAGGATCGCCAGCGTACATTGTAGCCCCATGCATGTGGTTAAGTTAAACACCATCCTTTTTTATGGACGTCTGGACAGCTAAGAACGCCTCCGTGGTTAGTTTGCAATTTGCTGGCGATACGGTGCCATAGGTTCGAGTCCCAGCAACGGCATGGGATAATTTGTGAGGCCATAACGTATTTAATTACCCCCTGCGTCAGTGCGTTAATATCTATGTATGTAACAGTCAACCTCGACATACTTACAATATATAGATATTCAATACACACTAGCCAGTGCCATGTCTGCCCAATGTGTCATGCACGTAAGTGGGATCAAACGTTTGAAACCCAATAGCCAGTAATGAATACAATAATGTGTTCTAGTGATGTTGTTAAACATTAGCTTTAAGTTTATTTGAGGAAACCTGTAACAGTGTGCAAAGACGTACACAGTATCTCATTGAAATAGACGAGGGATATAGCTCAGGGACCATTTTCACTAAACATCGTAAGTTTACGTCTGCGACTAGCAGTTATGCCGTGCATATATTTATACATGTTTGGCATCTATTCATAACGGTAAATTACATCATTATGGAAGATGGAGCCCCTGGATTAAGCTTACCGTCCATGGAAATAACTTCGACATTGCCTTAGTAAAAATATGTCTGGTAACTCATAAAAATAGTCAAATGTTTAACTGGTTACTATTGATAATGACACATGTTCGACACCACAAGACAAGTGAAACGAGCACACATACTATTTGAATACACAACTATATAACACGAATATTATAGGGAAACGGAATAATGTTGTTAAAGTGTTCTCGTTGATTTGGTTTATATTACCAGAACAAATAAAAGAAAAACGACTCCCTTCGTCGAGCCCGTTTCCAACAGGGATAATTTTAGAAGAAGAAACGTTCAACAAATTACGCAACACGATTAAGAAAGGTAAATGTTGATGTTTATATTAATTATATACAATTAATAATAATAATAATAATAATAATAATAATAATAATAATGGTAATGTTTATATTAATTATATATAATAATGATGTTTATATTAATTATATATAATTAATAATATTCAATATCAACATTATTATGTTGTTATCATATACTCTTCAAAAGAAGAAACGCAAAACCACATTGTCGTAACATTTGGAGAATTGATTTAATTATTGAATGGTGAGTCCGATAATTACCAAATGTTGCAGGATTGTTCACAATTCACTCTAGTCCATTGTGAGTAAGTGATAGGACACACCACCAAGGTCAAGGTCATCTGGAGTCAATACCGGGTGTGGCCTCCGCGTGTGTTGACAACTGCCTGGCACCGCCTGCCCATTGAAGCAACCAGAGTACGGATGACGTCCCGGGGGATGGTGGCCCACTCGGCCTGCAAGGCTGCTGCCAGCTCGGGCAGGGTCTGGGGCTGTGGTTGTCGCTGTCGGAGGCGTCGGTCCAACTCGTCCCATAGATGCTCAATTGGGTTCAAATCCGGTGATATCGATGGCCAAGGAAGGACATTAATGTTGTTGTTCTGTAGGAAAGCCGTTGTGAGACGTGCTGTGTGAGGCCTGGCGTTGTCATGTTGGAACACTGCGTTGGCGTTGGCCATAACTGGAACGATGTGTGGCCGGAGGATCTGGTCAATGTAGCCCTGTGCATTCAGGTTGCCCTGCACGTGGACCAGGTCAGTTCTGCCAGTATGTGAGATGGCTGCCCACACCATGACACTACCCCCGCCGAATCTGTCCACTTCCTGAACGCAGTTTGCCGCATAACGTTCACCACGACGCCTATACACGCGACATCTTCCATCATGACGTCGGAGCAGAAATCGGGACTCGTCACTGAACCACACCTGTCTCCATCGCAGTTGAGGCCATTGTCGATGAATCTGGCACCACTGCAGTCGGAGTCGACGGTGTTGTGGTGTTAAGATGACACCTCGAACTGGACGTCTGGCACGAATTCCTACCTCATGTAGGCGGTTCCGTACGGTCTGGTCGGATATCCTGCGCAAACCTGGTATTGCTGCGGCTGTGGAGGTGGCAGTAGTCAATCGTTCCCGAAGGTGGCGTACCCGGATGTAGCGGTCCTGCCCGGGGGTAGTGACCCGTGGTCGACCGGATCTAGGGAGGTCACGAGTTGATCCATGTTGCTGGTAACGGTCCCACAGTCTGGAGATGGTGCTTGGGGACACATGGAATGCCCTGGCAACGGCCGTTCTGGATTCGCCTCCGTCTAGTCGGCCGATGGCATTGTTTCTCTGCGGTTCACTGAGACGTGGCATGTCCTGGATTGTCAACTGTCGGCCAGATACAGAGGCCAGGCAAGCGAACACCCTGCACTTTTATACTGTCGGTGTTCATGTTGCACGTGCAGACAACGCACGTGCAGTGGTGACATGGTTTGCACGTGGCTGCGTTTTTGCGAATATTCACATTTTGGAACTTTATTGTACAGTAGCTGCGTTTTATCGAATGTAACCGTGGGAATGTGTTTGGGACATGCAATGACCTTATATTCACAAAGCATGAACCGGTAGGAAACATAAAATCGGAGTTATAACCCATTTGTACCCTTTTGCGTTTCTTTTTTTGAAAAGTATATTTATACATGTATCAGCGTAATTATAGTTTGTTTTGTTTAACGACACCACAAGAGCACATATATTTATTAATCAACGGCTATTGGATGTCAAACATTTGGTAATTGTGGCATATAATCTGAGGAAACCCGCTACATTTTACTTTTGAGTACCATTTGTGGGGCACTGGTTTAGACAAGAAAACAAATCAGAGCTTGAGTCCATTGAAGGTATTCAATCCTTCAATTCAAACACCTCAGGTGAGCACTCTACTGACTGCTCTAGATCTCATCCCAACAGACAGCTACACGACCGTGTGGACAATGCCATTAATGGATGTCACAAATCCCATTGATACCGCTTTAAAAGAATGTTGTGGAAAGGTTTCAAAGCTACACTATTACACAGAGACATGTCAATATGTCACACAGACCGCGTGAACAATGCTACCAGAGTCCATTAATGCATGTCGAAAATCTATATATATATATATATAGCACGTTTAGTTCACTAGAAAACATAACAAAACACAATACACTTTGGAATCTATATTAACCTTACGCTGACAAATATATTTGCCGCAGTTAATTAATTAACAACAACAATATAATAACAACCCAGATCTAATCACTTAATTAGTTAATCACTAGGTGTCTAGTTTACACAAAATTCTAATCACTTCACCGTGATACAACACACACACAGGTGTGATAATTGAGAAACGCTACCAGGGGAACTTAATTAATAAGGGAATTACAACTCTATTCCTAACTGGTTAATTTTTAATTAACCCTTAACTACTCATTCAGTAACCTTGTAATACAGAATTAATACTGGTACATATCCCAATAAAGACAATAACCTACAGTTTACCTAGGTCCTCTAGGATGACTGGCTAAGCTTTAATATTTTAGACAGTGAAGCCTACAATTTACTTCGTCAGATTACCGGAGACACTGTCTAAATAATATTGGTATAATACAGTATTAAAATATTTAAAGTCACATCAATCACATCAAGGTTATGCAACAGACCAGAAAAATATATTCACCAGTCCTGACGGACACGTTCCCCGGGAGCCTTCCAAATGTTTCTCCTCGATATCTCTAAAGTCCTATCTATTTATTCAAAAATCTCAGAGACAGCGAATATCGCCTGGGGGCACAACGCGGTACCTCACCTATCATGACTCCCAGAGTCGGTATATTTTCTTAGATGACCAGACGTACTGTCGCCAGTTCGCTAGAAATACCCCGGTCATAAACCGCACTACCGGAGTTATTACGTAACTACTGGCCACATGGCCTCCACACCTGGTGTAAGTGCATATTGTGACGCAGCTCTACCACCGTCGCGCGGGGGTATTACGTAACCAAGCTGCACACGGCCCTCTAAAACAATTAACATCGCCACAGGCGAAAAGATAAGAGCATGTCCCGTCACAGGTGTCGTTAAATAAAACACACTGTGTACTTTAGGACACTGGGTTAGTTGTTAGTAACTGTTGTCATTATCGGCATGGTTCTTAACCATAAATCTGACGCCATAAAACCCTTCGTTTGTTTTCTTCTTTTTTTGCTTTCTTGTCTCTTGTGATTATCTGTGCCACACTCCTGTTCCCCAGCAGCTTTTAGCTGTGGGCTTAGTCTGACCACTTCGGGGAGTGTTCAGTAGTTACTTCTGGCATTGTTAAGAGGTACTTGTAACCACCTGCTATGCACCCGTACTACCGGCGGTCGTTAGTTAGTGTCGTGGGTCAGACCAGTTTTATTAGAGGCAGAGGACGAGGATGCCAGGTGGGTGCAGGGAAATACACAGAGACTGCACCCGAGTAGGAAGTTGACACAGGTAGGCAATGGTGTGGACAGCTCAGAAGAGTCGGAAGAAATTTACAGAAAGGGTCGAAACAGATTGAAATCGTGGGAGAAATTGGAACGTTTTTTATATTAAGATAATGAGAATGATAGGCAGAGGGTGATAGATGAGAAAAATTAATGAATGTGTGAGCCAGCTTTGACGGGATTTGAACCACTGTCGTCAGCTTGATTGTCCAGCAGCTTATCCACTAGTACGTCGTTAAACAAAACATTCCTTTCTTCCTTTCTTTGTCTAGTGTGGGATTGATCCGCGTCGGTGGACCCATTGGGCTATTTCTTGTTCCAGCCAGTGCACAACGACTGGTATATCAAAGGCCGTGGTATGTGCTACCCTATCTGTGGGTTGGTGCATATAAAAGATGATTCATTAATCGCCGGTTAAACATTTGGTAATTTGGTAATTTTGACATTTGGTCTTAAAGAGGAAACCCGGTACGTATTTCCATTAGTAGCAAAGGGATCTTTTATATGTATCATCCCACAGACAGGATAGCACATACCAGCACGGCCTTTGATATACTATTCGTGGTGCACTGGCTGGAACGAGAAATAGCCCAGTAGACCCACTGACGTAGATCGATCCCACACCGACCGCGCATCAGGTGAATGCTTTACCACTGGGCTACGTCCCCCCACCACTACTCATTGATTAATTAAACTCGCTCTGGGTGGGATCCGGTACAGGTACAGGTATACGTACACGTACACCAAGTAAAAGGCGAGGCAATAACTGGGCTGAATTGTATGGTGGTTCGTTTGGCTGAATTCCAGAAGTGTCGGGTTATTTGTGTAGATCATTGTTTACTTGTTATGTAGAGGTTTTGTTAGCAATAGCGACAATAAGCTCTCGGGTGTCATAATATTGTGACTAGGGGTGTCTGTGTACTCGAAACATTGTTTACTTGTTATGTAGACGTTGTGTTAGCAATAGCGACAATAAGCTCTCGGCTGTCCTAATATTGCGACTAGGGGTGTCTTTGTACTCGAAACATTGTTTACTTGTTACATAGACGTTTTGTTAGCAATAGCGACAATAAGCTCTCGGGTGTCCTAATATTGCGACTAGGGGTGTCTTTGTACTCGAAACATTGTTTACTTGTTATATAGAGGTTTTGTTAGCATCAGCAACAATAAGCTCTCGGGTGTCATAATATTGTGATTAGGGGTGTCTTTGTACTCGAAACATTGTTTACTTGTTATATAGAGGTTTTGTTAGCAATAGCGACAATAAGCTCTCGGCTGTCCTAATATTGCGACTACGAGTGTCTTTGTACTCGAAACATTGTTTACTTGTTATACAAACGTTTTGTTAGCAATAGCGACAATAAGCTCTGGGGTGTCCTAATATTGTGACTAGGGGCGTCTTTGTACTCGAAACATTGTTTACTTGTTATATAGAGGTTTTGTTAGCAATAGCGACAATAAGCTCTCGGCTGTCCTAATATTGCGACTAGGGGTGTCTTTGTACTCGAAACATTGTTTTCTTCTTATATAGACGTTTTGTTAGCAATAGCGACAATAAGCTCTCCGCTGTCCTAATATTGCGACTAGGGGTGTCTTTGTACTCGAAACATTGTTTTCTTCTTATATAGACGTTTTGTTAGCAATAGCGACAATAAGCTCTCAGCTGTCCTAATATTGTGACTAGGGGTGTCTTTGTACTCGAAACAGTGTTTTCTTGTTATATAGAGGTTTTGTTAGCAATAGCGACAATAAAGTCTCCGCTGTCCTAATATTGCGACTAGGGGTGTCTTTGTACTCGAAACATTGTTTACTTGTTATATAGAGGTTTTGTTAGCATCAGCAACAATAAGCTCTCGGCTGTCCTAATATTGTGACTAGTGGTGTCTTTGTACACGAAACATTGTTTACTTGTTATGTAGAGGTTTTGTTAGCAATAGCGACAATAAGCTCTCGGCTGTCCTAATATTGTGACTAGGGATGTCTTTGTACTCGAAACATTGTTTACTTGTTATGTAGAGGTTTTGTTACCAATAGCGACAATAAGCTCTCGGCTGTCCTAATATTGCGACTAGGGGCTGTCCTACTATTGCGACTAGCGGCTGTCCTAATACTGCGACTAGGGGATGTCCTAATATTGCGACTAGGGGATGTCCTAATATTGCGACTAGCGGCTGTCCTAATATTGCGACTAGGGGATGTCCTAATATTGCGACTAGGGGATGTCCTAATATTGCGACTAGGGGTGTCTTTGTACTCGAAACATTGTTTAAGGCAAGGGCGGGACTTAGCTCAGTGGTAAAGCGCTCGCTTGATGCGCGGTCGGTCTTTCGTCAATCCCCGTGATGGGCCCACTGGGCTATTTCTCGTTCCAGCCAGTGCATAACGACTGATATATCAAAGGCCATCGTCTGTGGTGTCCTATCTTTGGGATGGTGCATATAAAAGATCCCTTGCTACTAATGGAACAATGTAGCGGGATTCCTCTCTATATTATAGATTATATGTCAATAGCCGACAATTAACAAATAACACACACACAAATGAATAACAAATAAATGTGCTCTAGTGGTGTAGTCGCGTTTGTTAGCAGCGATCACAGATCCGTACCTGTGGCGGGATGTAGACCAGTGGTAAAGCGATCGCCTGGCATGCGGTCGGTCTAGGATCGATCCCCGTCGGTTGACCCATAAAGCTATTTCTCGTTCCAGCCATGCACCACGACTGGTATATCAAAGGCCGTGGTGTGTGTTGTCCTGGCTGTGGAAAAATATAGAGAGTTTCCTCTCTAAAATAATGACTAAATATCCAAATGTTTGACATCCAAAAGTCGATGATTAATAAATCAATGTACCCTAGTGGTAACAGACTATAACTTTAAAATTCACACCTATCCTAACATAACTTGAACGGCGGTTCAATACTAATGAAAAACGTTTGTTTTGTTTGTCGACACCACTAGGGCACATTGATTTATTAAACATCGGCTATTGAATGTGAAACATATGGTAATTTTGACACAGTCATAGAGGACTTTTGTTTCAATTAGCAGCAAGGGATATTTTTGTATGCACCATATCACAGTCTGGGTAATACATACCACGGCCGTTGATATACCAGTCGTGGTACACTGGCTGGAACGAGAAATAGCGCAATGGGTCCACCGACAGGGATCCAGTACTAATGAGGACAGAGTAATAGACACATACCACGACCTATGATATACCAGTCGTGGTACGCTGGCTGGAACGAGAAATAGCGCAATGTGTCCACCGACAGGGATCCAATACTAATAAGGACAGAGTAATAGACACATACCACGACCTATGATATAAATGGCTTTTGGATGTCAAACATTTGGTAAATTTGACATATAGTCTTAGAGAGAAAACCCGCTACATGTCTCCATTAAAAGCAAGGGTATTTTTGTATGCACCATATCACAGACAGGGTAGCACATACCATAGCGTTCGATATACTGGCTGGAACGACAAGCTGCCCAATGTGTCCACCGACGGGGATCGATACCAGACTACCCGCGTGTCAGGCGAACACTTTACCAATACGCTACGACCTCGGTCGTTCGGTGGTTATTCCATAGAACCTAAGTCTGGTAGGTACTTGGTTCGCCTCTCGGTATCGGAACCCAGCCAGAGCGAGTTGTAACAACTCAGCAGGTAGATGTTAAGCCACTATACTGACTTCTCTGTCACTTGTCTAACCTCTAACAACCGACCAATAACCCTCTGTTGGGGGTGTTGGTCCAGGACGGCGTGCTTTAACCTTAATTGGATATATAAGTAAGATAATAATTTGAAATCTAATGAAATGAATAAAGTAATAAAGGTCGTCTCCACGTATACTAAAATGTCACTTTTCAACTCAAAAAGACACTTCTTAGTATTTTCTAGGATTGTGTAATTGACTCCCCCCCCCCCCCCCCCCCCCCCCGTGCACCCCACTAGGTGAGGACCGTATCGGATAACACCATGTGTACGTTATGAACCGGATCAACCCACGACCATGTGACCTCACTCGATGGCTTAGTGAAGAACTACAATGTACTATCTACCGACCTCGGTGATGTTGTAGTTAGGACACCGGGCATAAGACTGGTAGGTACGGGGTTCGCAGCCCGGAACCGTATCCGACTCACATCGAGCTCAATGGGTAGGTGTAAGACTACTACACCGACTTCTCTCTCTAACTAGCAACTAACAACTAACAGAGACAGCCCAGATAGCTGAGATGTGTGGCCAGGACAGCGTGCTTCAAACTTAACTGGGCATAAGCACGAACATAAGTTGAAATGAAATGAAAATGTACTGTCTATAAGGAAGAAACGAATGTTTGTTTTATTTAACGACACCACTAGAGCACATTTATTTATTAATCATCAAATAACCGTAAATAAAACATGTTGAGTGCGTCGTTAAATAAAACATTTCCTTCCTTCCTTCCTTCCTTATTTGAGAGGAAACCCGCTAAAATGTTTCCCATTAGCAGCAAGGGCTATTTTATATGCACTATCCCACAGACAGGATATTATATACTGAGGCTTTTGATATACCAGTCGTGGTGCACTGGCTGCAACGAGAAATAGCTCAATGGGCCACCGATGGGGATCGATCGTAGATCTACCACGCTTCAGGCGAGCACTAAATATCTCTGGGCTACGTCCCGCCCCTGTCAGTTGAAAGGTGCATATAAAAGATCCGGGGGAGGGGAGGGGGGGGGGGGGGTGCGGCATATAGCTCAGTCGGTTGAGTCGTCGGCTGAGGTGCTTGCGACGCAGGATCAAATCACCTCCTTGGATCAACTGACTGGGTTTTTCCTCGTTGGATCCAGTGCATCACAACTGGTCAAAGGCCGTGGTATGTGCTTTCCTGTCTGTGGGAAATGAATATAAAAGATCCCTTGTTGCATTAGGAAAAATGTAGCGGGTTTCCTCTGATGACTACGTGTCAGAATCATCAAATGTTTGACATCCAATAGCCGGTGATTAATTCATCAATGTGCTCCAGTGGTGTCGTTAAACAAAACAAGGTATGTGTCAAAATTATCAAATGATTCGTATTCAGCAGCTGATAATTAAGAAATCAATATGATGTAGTGACGTTAAAACAAACAAGGTGATAACCTGAGGCAGGTTTATAAACAATACGTTACTTGTCGAACTTTGTACGTTATCATATGCATTTAACTAGACTGTCCTACGTCAGTATCAAAATAACGATATGACCTCGACATATCACAAAACAATTATCTGTTTATTTCACGAAAATCCCCCGGCAAGCCTAGAATTTGATCTCTGCACCCGCCAACACGAGATGGCCTCAGACCACAATTAATTTCACTATGTATTCTCATGTAGCCCCAGTGGCTGTAGCACTTTTATTAATTTCACCAGACCATTAGCATTTCACGGGAAACATTACCTGC
Source organism: Gigantopelta aegis (assembly GCF_016097555.1). Classification (NCBI taxonomy): domain Eukaryota; kingdom Metazoa; phylum Mollusca; class Gastropoda; order Neomphalida; family Peltospiridae; genus Gigantopelta; species Gigantopelta aegis. The sequence goes on from NW_024533205.1 coordinate 20,752, forward strand.
CTGGGCCCACTGAACACTCGAAAGGACGACATCTGTTGTCCAGCTCTTTTCCGCGTTATATCAATGTAAACAAACACACGTGGGCCAAGGGACCGAATCACACCCATTTCTCTGCATTTTACACAAATTTTGCACGACTTCAATGTGCTCTGGAGGACATTATGCAGTATCCAGTGCAAACCAAGTGCACATATTCACTAATTGCATCCTCTTACCGGTCAAACCCAGTGTAACAATCCAGTATACTAAGCAGCTCCCCAGCCATTAATCACATCACAAGAAAACTACATTTTCTCGCATTAGTTTCCGTATTTTGGACAACCAAATGGGTGGATAACTCTAGTCTGAGGCCTATCAGACCAAAATTGTTTTCACCATGACACTCATACTCACATATGGTATTTAAATACATATGTCAAGTTGCATACAGGCAATAAAAAGAATATTTGATACCAACTATGGCTATTGGAGCCTGTGAAATGGGCGACTGCCTGTGCCGCAAAAGGCGGCAATCTGCGTCAAACTATTCCCAATAGTGGACTAGTAATTATGCAATAACTTTAAAAGTTACAGACATTTTTCTGAACAACAAAAAGAAACTTGCTCCTTATTGTGTTCTCTGCAATTGAAATATAGCAGTTGGCAGGAATATGATTTTTTCAAAAAAAGAATTCAATTTAATTTAAATTGATACATTTTCAAAAAAGATATTCCCACAAAGTTCTCTTTTTAAACAAAATTTAATCTTTAAAACTGTAAAATTTTGGTCAACTGCCACTGCATTGAAATGTTTTAATGCATCAGAACTGAAAGTGACATCACACATGAACTGATATATATATAAGGGTGGACATGCATACCACAATAAGTGTTTCACTGTTTTATACACGAGTCACATCCATGGAAGGCAACACAAGACGAAAGACACAGTTCAAGAAGGGACATGCACCTTGGAATAAGGGTGCAACTCTGCTGCATGAACATGCAAGTCCAGAATCTCACACTGAGAAGTTGCGACCAGTAGTCCGGATGAATATAGACGAGTTTGCCTTGGTCACGAAGTCGAGTTCCACTTCAGCCACCATATCCACTCCAGATTGCGAAGGTGCGTCACAGCCAGTCCGCCTGCTACGTCCCATTACGAGTACATGTACTGCGTCTGAAATGAAAGAAGAACAACAGTGTAAAGACAAAGAAGGCATGAGAATAATGGACAATGACAGAATGGTAGATGCATGGAATGCAGCTTTCAAATACCACTCAACAGCTTCCCCTGAGTGCGACGAGCCTGAAATGCAAATATTAAAAGAGGTTAAGTGGGGTCTTTGTTGGAAAGTCACACTACACTGTGTGAATTGTGACTTCACTGCTCCTGAAAGCAAATTGTACAATGAGGTGAAGACAAATAAACCTGGCCCAAATGCAGCAAAAACTAATGTGGGTCTTGCTATCGGTCTCCAAGATACTCCCGTCGGCAATACGAGAGCGAGAGTGCTATTGGCAGGCATGGACATTCCACCGCGTGTCGGAGCAGCATGCAGAGAACATCATACAAGGTATCAACGGCTGTAACAGATCTAAATGAAAAAGATATGGCACAAAAAGTTGAGCTACTGAAAGACATTAACATGAAACGTGGAAATGAACGTGATGAAATTAACATAGCCATGGATGGGAGATACAACTCCACGACAATAACAAGTCGGAAGAAACCGGGCCAGAATGCATCACAAGCTATAGGACTTGCGTGTGAAACAATGACTGAAAGAAAATTCATTGTAAGTGCCTGCTTCCAGAATAAACTTTGTTGGACCGGAGCCTGGTTAAGAAAAAAAGGTATTCATGTGACGTGTCCCGGTGGTCATCCTGACTGCACAGCAAACTTGCCGCCATTTGCTCCGCTGTCGGAATACGAGATGGGAAAAGATATCGGAACAGACTTGGCTCTACAAGGTATTCTCATAAAATACGTCACAACAGATGGAGATTCCAGATCATCTGCTGGAGTTGGTATTGCTTTGAAACTTCTACATCCAATGTGGAAAGTGCAGCGGCTAGCCGATCCAACCCACTTAGGTCAGAGTCAGTTTCGTAAGTGTTGCAAAGCTAACTTCAGTCCGGACATGTTTACTGGGTACACCCGTGAACAAAAGCGTGAAGCACACAAGGTATTCAGCCAGGATATAAAAGCAAGGTGCAGTTTAATTCTTAAAGAACTGATGAAACTACACACTGGTAATATCGGTGTACTGAAAAGAAACTTACCAAAGGTCCTGCAATCGACACTTTCGTGCTACGGTGGTGACTGTTCAAAGTGTTCGCGGTACTCGGTCGTCTGCAGTGGAGGAATAACGAACAACTGGTGGCACCGATCCATGTTCCTGGGTACACACAGAATCACAGAGCTGAATATGAATGAAAATGACAAAATGTTAGTACTGGAACTTCTGAAGATTAAACTAAGTATTTCAGCTGTAGAGCAAATGAAACTGTATACAGACACACAGAAATGTGAGGCTGCGAACCGTTCTCTCAGTGTTTCCTTATCTAAGAATGTGAACTATTCACGAACGATGACTGGGAGAGCTGCATCCACCATCCACAGGCTGAACAACGCCCCGGGAACATCGATGATAGAAAAGTGCAAGTACTGTGACATCGAACTGTCAGCTCGGGTGAGGCGTTCACTGCGTCAGATGGACAAAGAGTCGGACTATCAAAAAAGATATCAAAACAATCCACAGGTGGTTAAACGGCACTTAGTCCAGCAAGGAAGTAAAATTAGAGATCACTTACGATATAAACATTTGCACAGAGATCAACAAGCTGACTACATGTTATATTTAGTTTACAATGGATTGCACACATCTGTCACAAAGTCACGTCTCTCATGTTAAAGAGACAGTCCTGAGTGTGCTGCAATTTTAAAGATGTTATCGACTGACAGACGTTTTAACGACTGTGATTACATATCAAATATAAATTTCTGTATAAAATATTAGTGGCTGTATATTAAACGTGTTTCTGATCGTTCTGGTATACACACTTGGGTAAATTTCATTTTATATTTTTATTTGTTTTTATTATTATTTATTTATTTATTTATTTTGATTGTTTTGTTGTTGTTGTTGTTTTGTTTGTACCAAATTGAATATATAGACACTGATATTCTACACAAGACAATATATTTAATGCGTATTTGGTAGACGTTAAAAGATTTTATTAGTCGGAAACATCTTACAATGCAGGAAACTCAGGACAGTCTCTTTGACAATAGCCGAGTACACGGGCAGTCAAATCCTCGCGAAATAGCGCTTCTTTACGAAAGCCGTCAGTTCATTGTCTCAGTTGTGCATTAACCAGTGCTTCTAGATTATGGTAGGCCCACTCCCATGGCTAGTGATGTTTAATGTTGGGCTAGTAAATAACTACTATTGACATGCCCGACGGCTCAAATGTTGCAGTTAAGTCTATTTTGTAAATATGAATATCCTACACCCACCCACCCACCCACCCAAACACACACCAATGTTAGTGCTTTTTAAGCTATACCTCTCTCTTTAGGTGACATATCTCATTTTGACTATTATTTAGTAAAATTGTATTAACTTAAAGTAAAATAGGGCTAATGAATTTTTAATCGTGGCCAGTAAAATCAGCGAACCCATGGCTAGAGGATTTTATTTGTTGAAGTCCCGCATTAACCTTAACACTGATTACATAGTGTATTCAGTAAGGGTGTTTTTTTGTTTTTGTTGTTGGTTTTTCGGGGGGGGGGGGGGGGGGCAACAGTTTATTTTAATTGTGGCCAGTAAAATCACTGAACCCATGGCTAGAGGATTTTATTTGCAGAAACCCCGCATTAACCTTAACACTGATTACATAGTGTATTCAGTAAGGGTGGGGTTTTGTGTTGGTTTTTCGGGGGGGGGGGGGGGGGGGGGGGGGGACAACAGTTTATTTTAATTAGTTTCAAGTATGGGACATGGATGCATATTAAACTCAACTGTCTGTTATAGAATCAATCTTCACTTGTTGTGTATTAATGATGATCAAAATAGAACTTTAATGGAATGTACCCTACGAATATTGTCTCCAGAGAAATGATACATGGCATAGAAATATCCGTTGAAATATGTGTACCTAATCGTGTCATTGTGTGCACTTTGTAATAATAATAACAAAATTATTGAAGGATGCTATTTGAACGTGTCGTTGACATAGTGGCTTCGTTTATGAATGTGTGGGAATGTATATATATATATATATATATATATATATATATATATATATATATATATATATGTATGTATGTATGTATGTATGTATGTATGTATGTATGTATGTATATGTATGTATATGTATGTATGTATGTATGTATGTATATATGTATATATATATGTGTGTTTCTGGTCGGCTTAATATTTGTAAGAGCCACAAACTGGATTTACGCAAAAAAAACAAAAAAAACAAAAACATTTTTTTTTAAAAGATTAAAAAAAAATTGAGGAAGGAAGGAAGCAAAATGTTTTATTTACGATACACTCAACACATTTCATTTACGGTCATATGGGGTTAGACATATGGTTAAGGGAATTTTTAGGAAATAAAATGAAATTTAACATAGTACAAATACTATAACGATCAGAAACACATTTAATATACAGCCACTAATATTTTATGCAGAAAAATATATTTGATATGTAATTACAGTCGTTACAAAGTCTCTGTTAGTCGATAACATCTAAAAACTTTTAGCAAACTATCATTTGTGAGAAGTTCTTTCGTGTAGATCGATCCTCTAATGAATGTTGTCAAACTAGTGCATGTTAACCTAGCCCTTGTATAGCTAACAACATAAACCTCTCAAATATAGTCAAACTAGTGCATGGTAACCTAGCCCTCGTTTAACTTACAACATAAACCTCTCAAATATAGTCAAACTAGTGCATGTTAACCTAGCCCTTCTTTAACTTACAACATAAACCTCTTAAATATAGTCAAAGTAGTGCATGTTAACATAGCCCTTGTTTAATTTACAACATAAACCTCTCAAAGCGGTACCATTACACGTGTATGCAACATCAATGGGGAAAAGACTTTTGAGTCAACATCATACAGTACTGATGTGTCTATTTCCTTTTTCCTTTTCTGTGCCTTTTGCAGGACAAATTAATTTTCTAACTCCATCATATTCTGATGTGGAAAGATTCAACATGAACATGAAACATGAACTACGGTCTTGTCTTGAAGAGGCAGAAAGAGACGAAGCCCTGGTGTTCTCCACTCCGTGTTTAAAAACATATCTGAATTTAGAATTTCCAGAGCATGAGCCAGAAACCCGTAAGTGTGATATCTTCATATTAACAACAACTCACCCTGGCATTGTCCTCTATGTGGGGTCCTCCAGTTTGATGGATGTAACACATCATGAAGAATATAACGAGGCTCTGGCTAGAGAATTGGCACACCAAATGAAATACTTCACAAAGGAATATTTCAACTTACTCCCGATATCGATGACTGTTGACGATCTGTCCAAGGAGAATCTGAAGAAGAAGATTGAGGAAATGACTAGAAATCAGCTCTTGTATTACCCTCGTCACAGACTGGAAATGGATGCAGCGAAATACAGCTCAATGGTGGATGCTTTTGTGGCGATAGTCATGAAAAGTCGTAAGTATAAATATAATATTTTATAATGTGTCAACATTAAAGCATGCATCTTACAAAAAACTGCTTTCAATAGTTGTCATTATTCGTCAGATGGTTTGAAATCTGAACAACTATTATTACAATCACAGAAGGTCAGCACCTGTCATGAGTATTGCAACTACAGCTGTCAAGTCCGTCACTGTATCATGAGTATTGCAACTACAGTTGTCAAGTCCGTCACTGCACCATGAGTATTGCAACTACAGTTGTCAAGTCCGTCACTGCACCATGAGTATTGCAACTACAGTTGTCAAGTCCGTCACTGCACCATGAGTATTGCAACTACAGTTGCCAAGTCCGTCACTGCACATGAGTATTGCAACTACAGTTGCCAAGTCCGTCACTGCACCATGAGTATTGCAACTGCAGTTGTCAAGCCGTCACTGCACCATGAGTATTGCAACTACATTTGTCAAGTCCGTCACTGCACCATGAGTATTGCAACTACATGTGTCAAGTCCGTCACTGCACCATGAGTATTGCAACTACAGTTGTCAAGTCCGTCACTGCACCATGAGTATTGAACTACAGTTGTCAAGTCCGTCACTGCACCATGAGTATTGCAACTACAGTTGCCAAGTCCGTCACTGCATCTTGAGTATTGCAACTACAGTTGTCAAGTCCGTCACTGCATCGTCAGTATTGCAACTACAGTTGTCAAGTCCGTCAGTTCATCTAAAACGATGAAACTGTTTACAAGAGTTTCACCTAAGAGAAGGAAATGTATGAACAAGTTCAAACTATGGAATACGTTTTATCAGTGATGTGTCACATTTAGTAGATATATAGCCTCCAAATAACTACCATACAACTGTTAGAATGCACCCAGGACCTAATGGAACAACAAATGTGCCAGAGGAGTAATAACTTGTATTCATCAGGTAAATAAAAACAGACACCTGTAAAACAAATGGAGACCTATATCACTGTTAAACATCATTTATGAACTAGTATCTACTTGCAATACTGCTTGCTATTGAAATAAATACTGCAATAGCAGTTGCGGTGACACTGTACTCGCAACCACTATTGATTTAATTAGGGCTTCTACAATTATTTATAAAATCCACTAGCCAATGGATCAGTGATTTTAAAAATTCACTAGCCATGATTAAAAATTCACTAGCCTTACTTTATTTTAATTTAGTACAATTTTACTAATTAATAGTAATAATCGGATATGTTACATGAAGAGCGAGATAGAGCTTAAATACACTAACATTAGATGGTAGTGGTGGTGGGAGCAGGATATTCATATTTACAAACTAGACTTAACTGCAGCATTTGACCTTTATTTTCACTAGCCGTCGGCAACCCCTGCAATTGCCCACAGCAATCGGCTATGCTGTGGAGATTGCCGCAGAGGTTTTTTGTAATTCTCTGCTGCCTTGTTATTACTAAGTATCTGAGTTTCAGCATCACCAGGCATGATTGAAAATACATGTAAATTATCAGCATTAAGCGAGTATCAATTACTTGGTCATTGAACTGTTGACTGTTCATAGCATACACACCTACACGTCACTTGAAGTCTTATGGTCAGCTTGGTAATGAGGTATTTGTAGATACACATAGATAGAGAGAGATAGTTCCGATAGTTTACTAAAACATTTTTTTTTTAAACCCACAAAAGTAACTTTACCGATTTACTTGGGCTTGATAGGAGAACATTTGGTTTTTCTAATAGACATTATGTTGTTATTAAGTAGAATTATTTTAATTCTGTATCACATTAAATATACTCTGTCACTTTGATGTCATATAATTAAAATGTATCCAGCAACCACCGTTTCTATTGACAGATTATGATGATGGATAAAACAAGGTCATATCCTGCTACTAGCAGGGCATGACTTGTGACGTCACACACATAGCTACGTTACAAAATCACTCATTTGACCTCTAGGTCATCGTAGAATGTGGCTGAAATAACATAACTAATAGCTCCCCCATACACCTCCCCCCCCCCCCCCCCCACCTCCCTCCCACCCCACACCTCTTAATTTCTTAAATGCAGGGTTAGTCGGGCATGGCGATAGTTTACTAGCCCAACATTGAATATCACTAGCCATGGGAGAGGAGCTACTTTAATCTAGAAGCTCTGTCGGGCATGGCAATAGTAGTTATTTACTAGCCCAACATTGAATATCACTAGCCATGGGAGTCGGGCTACCATAATCTAGAAGCCCTGAATCAATGTTAAAATAATTCTCTTAATTCATTGAACCAACATGTATACTAACAGGCAAAAGTTATTGTGACACACAGAAGACAAACATAATTGATGATAAGTGTTTACTGCCGTACATGAAAAATTATAACATGGAAAGAGAAATGTCCGAAGGTATGGACACGAGCAATAGTCCATGAAAAGGGAGCACTTGTCATATGCAAATGAGCCACATCACTAGAGGGGGTCCAGAGCGAAGTTTACACAGTCAGTAGCGAGAGTGTCCACCTTGAACATTGATACAGGTCTGGTACTGTCGTCTCATTGAGGCCACTAAACGCTGGAAAAAGTTCCTTGGAATGCTTTTTTCGCAGATGCATAGTTAGGATCCATGTGTCTTGGCGAAGGGGTTGTCACTAGTGGTCGGCCGCTAAGGGGACGGTCCCTGAACTGGTTGTTTTGTTGATATCTTTGCCATAGGTGTCATATGGTCTTTATGTGGACGTTGAATTGACGTGCGACGTCACCCTGCGAGGTCCCAGATTCAAGCATCCCTATGACTCGCCATCTGTCATTTTTACTGAAGCATGGCATGACGAAATTGCATCAAACAGTTCACTAATGGTGTGTTGTTGTTTTTTACTTCTGGACTTCTGAAAGCTGCACAGAGTGGCAATGATTTGCAACTGAATGTCTGGCCTTTTATGGTGAACACTGGACAGAATTTCTCCCGAAAAGTTCATGTTTCTTGCATAAAGCATGCAATCAGTGCGATAACTGCTTGGTTGGATTTCTTGGAGCTGTTGCATGCACATTTTCTCTGGTTTATATCCATAAATCCATTCACAAATTTATTACTCCAAACAATCCATGCCATAATAACTTTTGCCTTTGAGTATATTTTTTTATCAAAAGATGTTTCTGGAATCACTGTTTAATTAACATAATTGATCTAAGTAAGACGAAACGAATTAGTTCCTATGAATACTTTAATTTTGACATTTAATATGCGTGTCCTTCCAGACTCCTTTAAGGCTGGATAATATAAGATATCTGTTGCACCTTTAATTCACAATCCTTTGATATGCCTAAAGTGCCAAAAATATGGACATGGACAAAATACATGCCGATGCTGTCAATTTTATCATGATAGCAAAACATACCAGGCTGACATGGCTTGTACCGACTGCAAGGCTTAGCGTTTTGCATACTCTCACGAATCTCCAGAAAAACAGGTGCAGCAAGTCAAAGTTGAGGCCAGTAATGTTGTTGAGGCCAGGATACTTGTAGCTGAGCAATCCTATGCTGCAGCAGTGAGAGTCTCAACAACAACTGTTTCGGTTCAGACAGATTTGACCTGGCCTAATGATACTAATCATTTTTAAAAGGTCTCAGATATTCAGAAGGCTAAAGCACAAGCAAGTAGCCAAAGGGTGTCTTTGGATTCTACGAATCCACCAAATGATTAAACTGCTGGGCAGCCAAGCCCTAGTAGACCTATGACAGGCAACGACACCAAACTACAGCAAAATTATGGCTGTTAGGTCGATTTAAAAACAAACCTGAACAGCAACCAAATTCACTTAGTAACTAGTATCACACATTGCACTGTGAAGGTGATGAGATGTAAATTGCATCACCTGATTATTCAGAACCAAAAAGATCACCTCCCAAGCTAAAGATAACATACATACTTCCTCCTGATACAGTAGAATTGTCGTGGCCTTAGGCGCAATTTTGATGAATTATGTCTTCTAATACAAAATTATAATCCTCTCACAGTGTGTCTTCAGGAAACATTACTGATATGTTCTTGTGAAAAATAAAATATTATGAAAATTGGGGTATTTTATGGGAAGCTACAACGGAAATTGGGTTATGATCACATACTGTTGACAAATTCATGATATTTTAGTACACATCCGATATTACAACATGTCATGTAGTCCAGAAGACCATACGCTTTGATTTTATATATAACACATTGTCCTGATGCTTTTGTGGACATTTTGGTGCACACAAATTAGAGGGTACCGATTGTGGCCTCATGCCAACAAAATAAAACAGACAGATTTAGTGTATCCTCAAACACTCGTGACAAATGAGCAGTGGATCCCAATGTGTTTTACAGTCACCAGTTAATTTCGTGTTCTGGACATATTAGAGAATCTTAGAAAAAGCATAATGTTGTAAAGTTGGGGGTGGGGGTGGTGCAAAAAGACCCTATTGTGCCTGTGACCTATATGTGATGAATATCTGTTACAGCTAGAATTGGTCAACTACATGATAAAAACTAGTCATGTATGTATATTTTCACGATTGTTACTTTGTTTTCTAGGTCTTGGGAAACGTAACTCATGGTGATAACAGCAATAATCTCACAAAGATGCCATGGGGTAAGCTGTAAAAGTCATGATGTAATTACTCTGGTTAGTTACAACATAGCATACGGACATCTTATGAAGAGTATGTAACTCAGACTATAGACAGGAAAGCCTAAATGTGATGTACAAATAGTTCTGTCGGAGTGGGGCTGGGGTGTATCTGTGTGTCGGTGGGAGGGGGGGGGGGGGGTCAGTCCATCGACGTCTTCGCACATCAGGCAAGTACTTTTCTACTGAGATAGAACCACGCCTTTGAATAGTTCAAAACTATCTGTATGATAATGTCAATATGCTACGCAATATGAAGCATTATTACTTGGCATAATGGGAACTTTATTAGTTAAAGGAAATTCCGTTTTGTATGACCGTTATGTAGTTATTTTTATTATCTATTTAGATATTGTTTTGTGTATTTATATGTCATAATGCATGGTTTGTATTACATTTGTTAGAAGCATGATTACACATGTCAGACCTGTGTGTAAATCATGACAAATCTGATATATAGTGTTATCTCAAAATCCTTTGAAAGAAAACAGAAACATAACTTTTGAAAGTACCATTTAAGATATCTATGGATTTGTTTCAGAAAATCCTAGAGGACTATTGCCAGATGAAGATAGGAATTTGTCACTGGGATATTCAAAGCATCAAATGTGATGTCAGAATGAAATTTCATGCGGAGTTATACACAGACTGGGTATCAATATATGTAGCGGTAAAACCCTGATCTTGTTTGGATGAGACTTGTCAAGACTTTAACATTTATTGTTTATTGGTGTCATGTACATTACTCCAAATAGTGTTTCTTATTCAGTGTATAGAAAAAGTACCGATAATATTCGATGTTCTTTTAAGTGTTCCTTGGACGGAAGAGGAAAACGCTAATGTTACGCTAATTAGTTTAACATTTTACTTCATATAGCTGTAATTTTAGTTTTAAACTGTCATGACATGATAATGAACTGTGTATCTATCCATGTATTTGTAGAGGTTGTCTATATAATTTATATAATTTTACTGCTATCATGTTTTGTTTTGTTTTTTTATTATTCTTTTCTTTTCTTTTATTCTTTATTATGTTGTATTGTTTATATGTTACACACACACACACACACACACACACACACACACACACACACACACACACACACACACACACAAAATATTTTACTTTGTACTAATTGACTTGTAACCTTAAATTGCTATTATAATGAATTGTAAGAAGTTTCCTGACGGAGATGAGTGTGCCATCCACGCCATGGAACTACGAGACGTCCCCGTAGTCGCCAACCGTTCCAAGGGCTTTTTTTTTTTTTTTTTTTTTTTTTTTTTGTAAACAGTCCGACGCACTTTATTTTGGCAACCCGTCTAAATTGCTCAAATCACCTTAAAACCCTTTCGGTCGAGCAGTGTAATTTTGTTCTTTGGACTTAAATTTTTGTCCAGACATGAGTTGTATGAATGAGCTCATTTTGGCTTTAGGTCTTTGACCTAACTACTAAATTCGTATTCCAAATTCCGCCCACCTTAACTGCCACTTTTCTTTGTCTATCTTCGTTTTCGCCATGCCCCACCCCCCCCCACCCCCCCCCCCCCCCCGGACCGGACCATTTAGATCGGACTTTAAACTTTTAGACCTCCGTTCAAAATTATATGTCGAAATTATTCTCTTTTTTTTTATATTATTAAATAGTCCGATCCTCTCTTCTTTCTCTTATTTATTTTTGGACTGTCCATCTAAAATGCTCCAACTTATATAAATATTCGGCCGAGCAGTCAATTCATTTTATTTTTGGCTTGTAACTTTTTATTTATTTTTATTTTTTAATTCTATTAACTTTTTTACTAATAGCTATTTTCAAAATTCTGCCCATTTTCAACTCTATCCTCCCCTCATCCCGAGTTAGGCCACCGATCTTACCGGAGGTCGGACTCTGGATGGGCGTGTTCGAAACCCTAGTGGTATATGGACACGTTAAATTGTTATCTATCTATCTATCATATTTGTAGAGTAGGTCTCTATATATTTTCATACTCGTCAAGGAAAAAAACGACGACTGACACTTGATCAGATATGGGGCAATTACATGACACAAGTAATCGATTACGATTACGATTACTTAAGAATGTCATGATTACGATTACGATTACGATTACAAGGAAAATGAAAGTCATCGATTACGATTGCGATTACACTGCCCAGTAATCACGATTACAATCATGATTACATTTTCACAAATATGAACTATGTTTGATGACTATGTGTCAAAATTACCAAATGTTTGACATTCAATAGTCCATAATTAATTAATCAATGTACTACAGTAGTGTCATTAAACAAAACAAACTTTACTTATTACATGAATATTTAAAACATATTATTATATTTAAGGACAAAACGTAATCACATTTGTGTTAATCCCCAAGCTGCTAAAAGAAATCGAAGCATGCCCCTTTAATCGCCGACCTGCTCTAGTTCAGTGTCACATAAAACAAGCCATATAGTTTACAGTTATCAACGGTACGAGTTGTCAACTATGATCATTTGACAATACATCACAAGTGTTGAATGCGATCGGTTGTACTGTGGCAGACGCTTTGCTTTTGTTAGTCTTAATGACTGCAGACGGACAGCGCACAACCTTAATCTCTTGTCTGTAAGCTTGACTGGGCAGCCAAATCCACACACAGCAATAAGTTATTTAACATATATAACCCCTCCCTCCAAAGCATCACTACAATCGTTACAAATTTAGGTAACCATTGATATAAAGTAATATAATCCACAAATTAAAAAAGAAAGATTAAAAGAATAGGATATTTTTTTAGTGTTCTACCGGTTCAGAAAATATTTTGCTCCAGCACTTTCTTGCCACGTGACTTCTGGAGAATCAATTATTTCATTCAACTTGTAAATTAACTGATACACTTGGCAGGTAAAAAACCATAAAAAAAACACCAAAAACCCACCAAAACCCCCCAGGACAAAACGTCACAGGAAAAAAAGTCACAACTTTTAATTAAAAACAATATATTAGGCAATGTGCAACTGACTTCTAGTATCTTTCGATATTAGTTTGGTCGTTGTTTTATTTGAATAAAAAACATAGCAAACACATAGATACGTTTTAAAAAAAAATTGTTACTTATAATAAAGGTTTGAAATGCAACATTAGACCGAAATGAAAATATAGAAAACAATAGATCGAGTTTGAGCCGTGACGTCACTGTTACCGGTGACACCAGAAAAAAGAAACATGTTAAAAGGATACAAACTCAGGATAGTACCTTTGCTCAGTGCTGCACCCAACTACTAGCACTGTTACTTGAGTTGTTACCAAGCATATCAAAGAGGTCTGGTTAATAGGCGTGTTTTCATAAGCGTATCTACGTTGTAACATAATATAACCAGTTACAGACATAATGGAAGGTGTTGGTATAAAACAGTTGAGGAGAATATAATAATATGTGTACAGAACTCTATTTAAAATTAAGTAACCATAGATGCACACCTTCCTATTATTTTGTGTAAATATTTTCCTAACTTACATACTTTGTTTACATTGCTATTAGGTAATAATGTTATTACTTTAAAGATGCATGTATATTGAAGGATGCTGTAATAATGATTAATAGTTAATCATCAAAAAAAGTGCAAGTTCATACAGTTTGAAACTTTAATCCTAGTGTAGCAATCATGGAAGTAATCATAAATTACGATTACATTAGCAGTGTAATCGATTACGATTACGATTACATGATATTATCAAACAGAGTAATCAATTACGATTACGATTACATGAAAATATGTAATCGATTGTAATCGATTACGATTACTGATTGCGATTACCCCATGTATGTATGTATAGATACTTTAAAGATACATGTCATGTATCTTTAAAGTAATAAAGTTATACATGTATATTATATGTATATATATATATATATATATATATATATATATCCTATAACTTACCCATGATATCCGTGTCATAAACCCAAGTGATAATTTACTTTATTAACCCGGTCAATAATTGTATGCAAATTTGCAAGGTCTCTAGGTAATGTTTTTACTGGTGATGGGTCATTTGCTTACAAGCCAACAAGACCCGTGTACCTGAGCGTAACGTTTTCAAAGAATTGTTTAAAATGCGTGACGTTAAACTAATCTGTGCTAATCGTCATGACGTCATATTATCAATGGCGGCGACTTTAATACTGTGATTTACTAAAAGAAATTAATTAAAATGTTATTTTAGACGTGTTATAAGATAAATAGACTTCGCTGCTGTGTTTTTAATATGTAAAATATTAATTATATTTAAAATATCAACCTCGACAAATACCGATTAACATAGGCTCGGTTGATATTTTCCAAATTAAAAAATACTCGTGACGAATCCTCTATATATGCATCTATCATCAATAGTATATTTGATGTTGTTTGGATTAGACTAGACATTGTTTTAGCAATTAGTCAGACATACCGGCGTCGGTGGCGTCGTGGTTAGGCCATCGGTCTACAGGCCGGTAGGTACTGGGTTCGGATCCCAGTCGAGGCATGGGATTTTTAATCCAGATACCGACTCCAAACCCTCAGTGAGTGCTCTGCAAGGCTCAATGGGTAGGTGTAAATCACTTGCACCGACCAGTGATCCATAACTGGTTCAACAAAGGACATGGTTTGTGCCATCCTGCCTGTGGGAAGCGCAAATAAAAGATCCCTTGCTGCTAATCGGAACGAGTAGCCCATGTAGTGGCGACAGCGGGTTTCCTCTCAAAATCTGTGTGGTCCTTAACCATATGTTTGACGCCATATAACTGTAAATAAAATGTGTTGAGTGCGTCGTTAAATAAAACATTTCTATCTTTTTTTAGTCAGACGTGTTTACTGGAGTCGTCTACAATAGTCTCAAATTCCTAAAACAATATATATATATATATATATATATATTCGCTATTCAGTCTATAACAACTGATATATGCTAATTTTTCACAAAAGGAAAAAATAATGAAACATTTTAATTCAAGAACAAACATTGGTTTCGTAATTGAATATGATAATATACCTTTAATCCATCAATGCCAAATAGTATAACAGATTCCATTGTTATTAAATTAAGACCTTTCAATTATGCCAGTTAAGTGCACCAAGAATCGAACATGGAAACTTTTTAATTGGAATCAGTCGATTCACCGGAATGGGGATTTTAAATCGGATCATGTGTGGTACATATATAAGATTTCAATGGAATGTCTGTAGCACTGTTGAATTTAGTATAACCTATTATTCCCTATCACCAAATAAAACCATAATACGTTTGTTTTTTTCAGGATTAGTAGTGCTTGATATCTCTGACAAACAATTGGATGGTATCGGTTGATCTCAATTTTGTTTTCATTATTACTTGTTTTGTGGTTGGCATCAGATACATTAAATACTAATCATAGTGATTCATTGGTTCACAGATTTCACAATGTAGGTATTGAAATTAATTACGAATAAAACATTTAAAATTGACACAAGTGTTCGGTTTTATTGGGTGTACCTAATCCACTTTAGGTGCACTGGCTGGGACATGAAATAGCCAAATGAACCTGTTAGATATATGAAATAAAATGAATATATATGAAATGACGTTTTCGGTCGAGTGTTTCTTTACTTTGGGCAATTCATTAATGAACACTTTACTTATGTTCAGCACACACACATTCTGCGCTATGCGTCCATGGGACAACGTGTTAACTGTACAAAGAAATACAATAAGACTGGATGATGGTTACAATATGTTGGCGCGCGCGCGAGCGCGCGTGTCTGTGTGTGTTGTAGTTTACTCTAGTGTACTAAATAATAAATACACTCATACCTCTAACACGTCAACTTCGTCCAGACATGAATTAAGGAAAACTTATGTTATACCTTATCACAATGACAGTGTGACGAAAAGCTCGCAGGTATCCTAATGTTGTGACTAGGAGGTATCTAGGTACTCGAAGCATAGTTTAAGGCAAGTAGTGCTTTGTCACCAGCGATAACAGACCCGTACACTCGTATCTCTCACACGTCAACTTCGTCCAGACATGAATTAAGGACAACTTTATTATACCTTATCACAGTGACAGTATCGCCTACATGCCAATGTATTTATATACCCGCTAAGACACACACGCACACACACACATACACAACACACACTATATATATATATATATATATATATATATATATATATATATATATATATATATATATATATATATATATATATACACACACACACACACACACACACATACACATACAATATATATATATATATATATATATATATCGGCATATTGCGTGGCTACACGGGGGAGTGGGATGGGCGAGGGGATGGAGGTGCTAAATATAAAATACAAAAACACACAAATGTCATTATTAGTTCAGTTATCTTTCTGTTTTCACATTCTAACCTGTGTCCTACGAATGGTATGTAACAGGGGTGTGTTGTGGTATGTAATGTTGTATGAAAAGTGCATATAAGCGATCCATTGCTGCTAATGTAAAACACACTGTAGCGGGTTTCTCTATAATAAATGTCGAAAATTCGAAAGCTGAATATCAATTAATCAATGTGCTCTAGTGGTGGCATGGGGCAGGACGTACATTTAGCCCAGTGGCAAAGCGATCGCATGATGCGCTGTCGGTCTAGGATCGATCCCCGTCGGGGGCCCATTGGGCTATTTTTGGCGTTCCAACCAGTGTACCACGACTGGTGTATCAAAGGCAGGGGTATGTGCTATCATGTCTGTGAGATGATGCATATTAAACATCCTTTGTTACTAATGGAAACATATAGCGGGTTTCATCTCTAATACTTTCTGCTAAAAGAAACAAAAATTACGGGTTTTCTCGAAGACTACATTTCCAAAATTACAAAATTGTTTGATATCCAACATCTGATGTTTAATAAATCTAGTTTGATCTAGTGGTGTCATTAAATAAAACACACTTTGTACTTTAGGACACTGGGTTAGTTTTTAGTAACTTTTATCAATATTGGCATGGTTCTTAACCATAAATCTGACGTCATAAAACCATATTTATTATGTGTTGAGTGCGTCGTTAAACAAAACATTCCTTTCTTCCTTTCTTTGTCCAGTGTAGGATTGATCCGCGTCGGTGGGCCCATTAGGCTATTTCTCGTTCCAGCCAGTGCACCACGACTGGTATATCAAAGGCCGTGGTATGTCCTATCCTGTCTGTGGGAGAAATAGCCCAGTAGACCCACTGACGTAGATCGATCCCACACCGACCGCGCATCAGGCGAGTGCTTTTCCACTGGGCTACGCCCCCCCCCCCCCCCACGACTGGTATAACAAAGGCCGTGGTATGTGGTATCCTGTCTTTGGGATAGTGCATATAAAAGATCCCTTGCTACTAATGGACCAATATATTATATATCAAAATTACCAAATGTTTGACATTCAATAGCCGATGATTAACAAATAAATGTGCTCTAGTGGCGTAGTCTCGTTTTGTTAGCAGCGATAGCAGAACCGTACCTGTGGTGGGATGTAGTCCAGTGGTAAAGCTATCATCTGATATGCGGTCGGTCTAGGATCGATCCCCGTCGGTGAACCCAAAAAGCTATTTCTCGTCCCACCCAATGCATCACTACTGGTACACCGAAGTCCGTGATGTGTGCTGTATTTTCTTACAAGCTTAGTCGGATCGTAGTCCAGTGGTAAAGCACTCGCGTGATGCGCGGTCGGTCTAGGATCGATCCCCGTCGAAAGACCCATAAAACTATTTCTCGTTCCAGCCAATGCACCACGACTGGTATATCAAAGGCCGTGGTGTGTGTTGTCCTGGCTGTGGGAGGGTGCGTATAAAGTATCCCTTGCTACTAATGAAAAAATGTAGAGGGTTTCATCTCTAAAATAATGACTGACTATCCAAATGTCTGACATTCAATAGCCGATGATTAATAAATCAATGTACCCTAGTGGTAAAAGACTATAACTTTAAGATTCACACCTATCCTAACATAACTTGAACGACGGTTCAATACTAATGATAAACGTTTGTTTTGTTTGACGACACCACTAGGGCACATTGGTTTCTTAATCATCGGCTATTGAATGTCAAACATATGGTCATTTTGACAGCGTGCTTTAACCGTAATTGGAATAAGTAAGAAAATAAATTGAAATCTAATGAAATGAATGAAGTAATAAAGGTTGTCTCCACGTATGCTAAAATGTCACTTTTCAACTCAAAAAGACATTTCTTTGTATTTTCTAGAATTGTGTAATTGCTCCCCCCCTCCCCCCCCCCCTCCGTGCACCCAACTAGGTGCGGACCTTATCGGGTAACGCCATGTGTACGTTATGAACCGGATCAACCCACGATCATGTGACCTCACTCGATGGCTTAGTGAAGAACTACAATTTACTATCTACCGACCTCGGTGATGTTGTGGTTAGGACACCGGGCATAAGACTGGTAGGTACAGGGTTCGCAGCCCGGTACCGTATCCGTCTCAAAGCGAGCTCAGTGAGTAGGTGTAAGACTACTACACCGACTTCTCTCTCTAACTAGCAACTAACGACTAACAGAGACAGCCCAGATAGCTGAAATGTGTGCCCAGGATAGCGTACTTGAACCTTAATTTGGCATAAGCACGAAAATAAGTTGAAATGAAATGAAAATGTACTGTCTATAAGGAAGAAACGAATGTTTGTTTTATTTAACGACACCACTAGAGCACATTTATTTATTAATCATCAAATAAGCGTAAATAAAACATGTTGAGTGCGTCGTTAAATAAAATATTTTCTTCCTTCCTTCTTTGAGAGGAAACCCGCTAAAATGTTTCCCATTAGCAGCAAGGGCTATTTTATATGCACTATCCCACAGACAGGATACTATATACTGAGGCTTTTGATATACCAGTCGTGGTGCACTGGCTGCAACGAGAAATAGCTCAATGGGCCCTCCGACGGGGATCGATCGTAGATCTACCAAGCTTCAGGCGAACACTAAATATATCTGGGCTACGTCCCGCCCCTGTCAGTTGAAAGGTGCATTATAAATGATCCGGGGGAGGGGGAGGGGGGGGGGGGGTTGCGGCATATAGCTCAGTCGGTTGAGTCGTCGCCTGTCAGTTGAAAGCTGCATATAAAAGATCCGGGGGGGAGGGGGGCGGCATATAGCTCAGTCGGTTGAGTCGTCGCCTGTCAGTTGAAAAGTACATATAAAAGATCCGGGGGACGGGGTGCGGCATATAGCTCAGTCGGTTGAGTCGTCGGCTGAGGTGCTTGCGACGCAGGATCAAATCACCTCAGTGGATCAACTGACTCGGTTTTTCCTCGTTGGATCCAGTGCATCACAACTGGTCAAAGGCCGTGGTATGTGCTTTCCTGTCTGTGGGAAATGAATATAAAAGATCCCTTGTTGCATTAGGAAAAATGTAGCGGGTTTCCTCTGATGACTACGTGTCAGAATTATCAAATGTTTGACATCCAAAAATTGATGATTAATTCATCAATGTGCTCTAGTGGTGTCGTTAAACAAAACAAGGTATGTGTCAAAAGTATCAAATGATTAACATTCAGCAGCTGATAATTAAGAAACCAATATGCTGTAGTGACGTTAAAACAAACATGGTGATAACCTGAGGAAGGTTTATAAACAATACGTTACTTATCGAACTGTGTACGTTATTAGCTGCATTTAACTAGACTGTCCCACGTCAGTATCGCAATAATGATATGACCTCGAAATATCACATAACAATTATCTGTTTAGTTATCTGGTGTACGTTTATTTCACGAAAATACCCCCGGCAAGCCTAGAATTTAATCTCTGCACCCGCCAACACGAGATTACACACCTAAAAAGATAGCATTTATTTCAACTCATACGCTACATCATCAGTGCGACATCACGTACACAATGGATGTGACTACCAAACTGTTGTGTTTCATGCTGGTAGTTTTGGGTGTCTTGTGTCAGACGCTGTGTATATCCCGGCCCACGGCTATCAAACTAGAAAACAATGAGTACACAAACGTGCTGGTGGCGATCCACGAAGATGTGCCAGAAGATAAATATCTTATTAACAAAATCAAGGTACGTGATGATGGCGGCAATGTATTGATCAGATTAATTAATTAATTATAAATAATTAATTAATATTTTAAATTTATTTATCTATTTATTTAACCATCCATCTGACCATCCATCCATCCATCCATATATCCATCCAGCTATCCTCTCCCTCCATCCATCCATACATCAATACATACGTACATACGTACGTACACCCATCCATCAATCCTTCCATCCATCCATCCATCCATCCATCCATATGTCCGTCCGCCCGCCCATTTATCAATTCATCCACTCATCCACACACCTGGTTATTTATCTATATATCTGTCGATCTCTCTCTCTCTCTCTCTCTCTCTCTCTCTCTCTCTCTCTCTCTCTCTCTCTCTCTCTCTATCTATCTATCTATCTATCCATATATCCATCTATCTCTCAGTCTTTCTGTTTATATATTTATCCATCCAACCATTCATCCATCCATCCATCTGGCTGTCTATATATTTATATATCTGTCTAACTACCTGTCTATCTATCTCTCTTTCTGTCTATCTACTTATCCATCCAACCCTCCATCCACCCACCCACCCATCCATCCATCTACGCACCCATCCATCCATACATCCACCCACACACACATCCATCCATCCATCCATCCATCCATCTATCCATCCATCTGGCTATATATCTATATTTCTATCTACGTATCTATCTATCTATCTATCTATCTATCTATCTGTTTATTTCGGAGCTGTTCACAACTGCCAACATCCCTAAGGGCTCACTAAACTGGTTGCGGTGCGTGCGTGCGGTTCGACTGTTGCGTCTGATGGATCTGCGTCTTGCGTTTTGGGCATATACACGATATACTATTATTTCATTGCGTCTTGCGTTTTGGGCATATACACCATATACTATTATTTCATTGCGTCTTGCGTTTTGGGCATATACACCATATATTATTATTTCGTTGCGTCTTGCGTTTTGGGCATATACACCATATACCATTATTTCATTGCGTCTTGCGTTTTGGGCATATACACCATATACTATTATTTCATTGCGTCTTGCGTTTTGGGCATATACACCGTATACTATTATTTCATTGCGTCTTCCGTCTTGCGTTTTGGGCATATGCACAATATACTTTTATTTCATTGCGTCTTGCGTTTTGAGCATACACCATATACTATTATTTCATTGCGTCTTGCGTTTTGGGAATATACACCATATACTTTTATTTCATTGCGTCTTGCGTGTTGGGCATATACACCATACACTTTTATTTCATTGCGTCTTGCGTTTTGGGCATATACACGATATACTATTATTTCATTGCGTCTTGCGTTTTGGGCATATGCACAATATACTTTTATTTCATTGCGTCTTGCGTTTTGAGCATATACACCATATACAATTATTTCTTTGCGTCTTGGGCATATACACCATATACTTTTATTTCATTGCATCTTGCATTTTGGGAATATACACCATATACACCATATACTATTATTTCATTGCGTCTTCCGTTTTGGGCATATACACCATATACTTTGATTTCATTGCGTCTTGCGTTTTGGGCATATACACCATATACTATTATTTCATTGCGTCTTGCTTTTTGGGCATATGCACAATATACTTTTATTTCATTGCGTCTTGCGTTTTGAGCATATACACCATATACACTTATTTCATTGCGTCTTGGGCATATACACCATATACTTTTATTTCATTGCGTCTTGCGTTTTGGGAATATACACCATATACAATTATTGCATTGCGTCTTGCGTTTTGGGCATATACACCATATACTTTTATTTCGTTGCGTCTTGCGTTTTGGGCATATACACCATATACTATTATTTCGTTGCGTCTTGCGGCTAGCCGTATGCGTTTTGCACACTCACGTATTTTCAATGTTTTATTTAACCGAACCGCACGCATGATATACCAGTCGTGGTGCACTGGATGTGACGAGTAATAATCCATATTTTAAACAATGGCTTTTGGATGTCAAACATTTCGTAAATTTGACATATAGTCTTGCGTTTTGGGCATATACACGATATATTTTGATTTCATTGCGGCTGGCCGTATGCGTTTTGCACACTCACGTATTTTGAATGTTTTATTTAACCGAACCGCACGCACGCGCCGCATCCAATCTATATGAGCCTTTACGATCGTACATACGGAGCGCTAGGGCGGACAGTGTGTAGAATCAGTGTGAGCATTTAAATCTATATGAGCCTTTACGATCGTACAAACGGAACGCTAGGGCGGACAGTGTGTAGAGTCAGTGTGAACATTTAAATATATATGAGCCTTTACGATCGTACAAACGGAACGCTAGGGCGGACAGTGTGTAGAGTCAGTGTGAACATTTAAATATATATGAACCTTTACGATCGTACAAACGGAGCGCTAGGGCGGACAGTGTGTAGAGTCAGTGTGAACATTTAAATATGTATGAGCCTTTACGATCGTACAAACGGAACGCTAGGGCGGACAGTGTGTAGAGTCAGTTTGAGCATTTAAATCCTTATCTAATATGTACAGTGTAAACGAGATTCATTTGAACTTTATTTTCGTGCCTATATCCAATTAAGGTTTACGCACGCTGTCCTGGGCACACACCTCAGCTATCTGGGCATATACACGATATATTTTTATTCCATTGCGGCTGGCCGTATGCGTTTTGCACACTCACGTATTTTGAATGTTTTATTTAACCGAACCGCACGCACGCGCCGCATCCAATCTATATGAGCCTTTACGATCGTACAAACATGTTATATAAATGTTAAAAATAAAGCAGATTTTTTTTTTTTTTACTTTCGTTTTCATTTACATTTATATTAGAGAGTCACTAGCATGCTATATTATTGTGACAAAACAAACCCAGGCATTTTCTAACATTCGTTTTCATTTTAATTTATATTACAGAGTCACGAATTGCGCCCCCCAACCCCACCCCCTGTCTTGGACGAAATTCGGAGAATGTGCTTAAGACAAACGTATTTGAACCTTCGGAGAATGTTAACACATGTCAAATGGTAGCCTCATCGATTAGATATAATGGACAGGGAGGAAATAGAAGCAGTGAGTTGACATTGTTGTAGGATATAATGGACAGGTAGGAAATAGAAGCAGTGAGTTGACATTATTGTAGGATATAATGGACAGGGAGGAAATAGAATCAGTGAGTTGACATTGTTGTAGGATATAATGGACAGGTAGGAAATAGAAGCAGTGAGTTGACATTATTGTAGGATATAATGGACACGGAGAAAATAGAATTAGTGAGTTGACATTATTGTAGGATATAATGGACATGGAGGAAATAGAATCAGTGAGTTGACATTATTGTAGGATATAATGGACAGGTAGGAAATAGAATCAGTGAGTTGACATTAGTGTAGGATATAATGGATAGGGAGGAAATAGAATCAGTGAGTTGAAATGGTTGTAGGATATAATGGATAGGGAGGAAATAGAATCACTGAGTTGACATTATTGAAGGATATAATGGATAGGGAGGAAATAGAATCAGTGAGTTGACATTAGTGTAGGATATAATGGATAGGGAGGAAATAGAATCAGTGAGTTGAAATGGTTGTAGGATATAATGGATAGGGAGGAAATAGAATCACTGAGTTGACATTATTGAAGGATATAATGGATAGGGAGGAAATAGAATTAGTGAGTTGACATTATTGTAGGATATAATGGATAAGGAGGAAATAGAAGCAGTGAGTTGAAATGGTTGTAGGATATAATGGATAGGGAGGAAATAGAAGCAGTGAGTTGACATTATTGTAGGATATAACAGATAGGGAGGAAATAGAAGCAGTGAGTTGACATTATTGTAGGATATAATGGACAGGGAGGAAATAGAATCAGTGAGTTGACATTATTGTAGGATATAATGGACACGGAGGAAATAGAATTAGTGAGTTGACATTATTGTAGGATATAATGGACATGGAGGAAATAGAATCAGTGAGTTGACATTATTGTAGGATATAATGGATAGGGAGGAAATAGAATCAGTGAGTTGAAATGGTTGTAGGATATAATGGATAGGGAGGAAATAGAATCAGTGAGTTGACATTATTGTAGGATATAATGGATAGGGAGGAAATAGAAGCAGTGAGTTGACATTATTATAGGATATAATGGACACGGAGGAAATAGAATTAGTGAGTTGACATTATTGTAGGATATAATGGACAGGTAGGAAATAGAATCAGTGAGTTGACATTAGTGTAGGATATAATGGACAGGGAGGAAATAGAATCAGTGAGTTGAAATGGTTGTAGGATATAATGGATAGGGAGGAAATAGAATCAGTGAGTTGACATTATTGTAGGATATAATGGATAGGGAGGAAATAGAAGCAGTGAGTTGACATTATTGTAGGATATAATGGACAGGGAGGAAATAGAATCACTGAGTTGACATTATTGTAGGATATAATGGATAGGGAGGAAATGGAATCAGTGAGTTGAAATGGTTGTAGGATATAATGGACAGGTAGGAAATAGAAGCAGTGAGTTGACATTATTGTAGGATATACTGGACAGGGAGGAAATAGAATCACTGAGTTGACATTATTGTAAGATATAATGGATTGGGAGGAAATAGAATCAGTGAGTTGACATTAGTGTAGGATATAATGGATAGTGAGGAAATGGAATCAGTGAGTTGAAATGGTTGTAGGATATAATGGACAGGTAGGAAATAGAAGCAGTGAGTTGACATTATTGTAGGATATACTGGACAGGGAGGAAATAGAATCACTGAGTTGACATTATTGTAAGATATAATGGATTGGGAGGAAATAGAATCAGTGAGTTGAAAAGGTTGTAACATTTAATGGCAGCCAAGAGATAGAACCACTATGTTGAAGTATTGTAAGATGGAATGGCTTTGGTGACCACGAAAATGTTCAGTTGGCCACTGTCATACCTAATGCAGTGATATACAATTGGTTATTATGATTGATTGTGGGACATTATGTACAGACAGGAAATATAATCAGTGAGTTGAAATGGTTGTTGGACAAACTCAACAGATAGGCAATATAATAAGTGAGTTCTGTAAATACCCTTTTGTTATGAATGTTTGGATCGGTCCAAATAATATCATGTGACTTATAAAACAGCCAGACTTTGAGTTCTGCAAGCATCTCAATTATATATATTTTGGCAATGCTTAGAAAACAAAATAGATAGTGTCAGTTTTTATATCAAATTAATAAAATGACTGCTTATGTTAGTCGCTAATGTTTAATCCATAAATTGTATGCGTGTATGTATGTATTAGTATTATTTCTTAATTGTATTCATGTATGAATGAGTGTGAACATTCCCTCATTCGGCTACTGACGGGAAAAATCGAACCCCAGAATGAGGATTCCCTTTATTCAGTTTTTTCCCCAAAAAATAGTTCGATTGTTATTATTTCATAATATTTGTTATTAATGAAATTATTATTCACTTGGGATTATTAAAATTGAAAATGCTACGTGTTTACATTTATGCAAGTATCACCTACAGAACGTAAGCGACCAAAAGAAAGAGCACAACTATGAAGCTTCCAACAGACAGAACCGGATGTTCAGTCAGCGCAGCACGTGGGCCGTCATTTCGGAGAGTGAAGACTTCCGGGGAGGAAGAAACCCGCCCCGAGACGTGGCGGACACGACTACGACATTCACCCTCGTGAAGGCTGCACGGACTCGACGTGTGGCTTTGGTCCTTGACGCGTCAGGTAGTATGACGGTAGGTTATTTATAGGTCAAGACTCCGACATTCACCCTCGTGAAGGCTGCACGGACTCGACGTGTGGCTTTGGTGCTTGACGCGTCAGGTAGTATGACGGTAGGTTATTTATAGGTCAAGACTCCGACATTCACCCTCGTGAAGGCTGCACGGACTCAACGTGTAGCTTTGGTCCTTGACGCGACAGGTAGTATGACGGTAGGTTATTTATAGGTCAAGACTCCGACATTCACCCTCGTGAAGGCTGCATGGACTCGACGTGTGGCTTTGGTGCTTGACGCGTCAGGTAGTATGACGGTAGGTTATTTATAGGTCACGACTCCGACATTCACCCTCGTGAAGGCTGCACGGACTCAACGTGTAGCTTTGGTCCTTGACGCGACAGGTAGTATGACGGTAGGTTATTTATAGGTCAAGACACCGACATTCACCCTCGTGAAGGCTGCACGGACTCGACGTGGGGCTTTGGACCTTGACGCGACAGGTAGTATGACGGTCGGTTATTTATAGGTCAAGACTCCGACATTCACCCTCGTGAAGGCTGCACGGACTCGACGTGTGGCTTTGGTCCTTGACGCGTCAGGTAGTATGACGGTAGGTTATTTATAGGTCAAGACACCGACATTCACCCTCGTGAAGGCTGCACGGACTCGACGTGTGGCTTTGGTCCTTGACGCGTCAGGTAGTATGACGGTAGGTTATTTATAGGTCAAGACTCCGACATTCACCCTCGTGAAGGCTGCACGGACTCGACGTGTGGCTTTGGTCCTTGACGCGTCAGGTAGTATGACGGTAGGTTATTTATAGGTCAAGACTCCGACATTCACCCTCGTGAAGGCTGCACGGACTCGACGTGTGGCTTTGGTCCTTGACGCGACAGGTAGTATGACGGTAGGTTATTTATAGGTCAAGACTCCGACATTCACCCTCGTGAAGGCTGCACGGACTCGACGTGTGGCTTTGGTCCTTGACGCGTCAGGTAGTATGACGGTAGGTTATTTATAGGTCAAGACCCCGACATTCACCCTCGTGAAGGCTGCACGGACTCGACGTGTGGCTTTGGTCCTTGACGCGTCAGGTAGTATGACGGTAGGTTATTTATAGGTCAAGACTCCGACATTCACCCTCGTGAAGGCTGCACGGACTCGACGTGTGGCTTTGGTCCTTGACGCGTCAGGTAGTATGACGGTAGGTTATTTATAGGTCAAGACTCCGACATTCACCCTCGTGAAGGCTGCACGGACTCGACGTGTGGCTTTGGTCCTTGACGCGTCAGGTAGTATGACGGTAGGTTATTTATAGGTCAAGACTCCGACATTCACCCTCGTGAAGGCTGCACGGACTCGACGTGTGGCTTTGGTCCTTGACGCGACAGGTAGTATGACGGTAGGTTATTTATAGGTCACGACTCCGACATTGACACTCGTGAAGGCTGCACGGACTCGACGTGTGGCTTTGGTCCTTGACGCGACAGGTAGTATGACGGTCGGTTATTTATAGGTCACGACTCCGACATTGACACTCGTGAAGGCTGCACGGACTCGACGTGTGGCTTTGGTCCTTGACGCGTCAGATAGATTTATTGATTTACTTTTCATTTTCATTTTATCTCTTTTTTTGTTATTAATTTTGTATGTTGTGTGTTTGTGTGCGTGTGTGTGAGTGTGTATGTGTGTGTGTGTGCGTGTGTGTGTGTGTATGTGTGTGTGTGTGTGTGCGTGCGTGCGTGCATGCGTGCGTGCGTGCGTGCGTGCATGGATTAATTACTCCAAGCAGTTCAATAAAATCTGAAGGACGAAACCATTATCCATGGTAAAAAACGTATTTCTGCAAAATGCAGATTCGAATGGGCATAACGTAGTTGATGCCATACATCTCCAGGGGCGGGACGTAGCTTGATGCGCGGTCGGTCTGGGATAGATCCCCGTCAGTGGGCCCATTTGGGCTATTTCTCGCTACAGCCAGTGCACCACGACTGGAACATCAAATGCCGTGGTAATGTGCTATCCTGTCTATGTAATGATGCATATAAAAGATATCTTGCTGCTAATCGAAAATAGTAGCCCATGTGGCGACAGCGGATTTCCTCCATCAATATCCGTGTGATCCTTAACCATATGTCCGACGCCATATAACCGTAAATAAAATGTGTTGACTGCGTCGTTAAATAAACCATTTAAAAAAATAGTTTCATCTGGGCTTGAAACATGTATACGGTACCTGTAATAAAAAGTACTCGAATTTTGTGCGGAACTAGGGTAGTCATAGACGCTACTCGTTATCTCTGAAATGAGCATTTTGACCCACTTTTTTTTTCTGATT
>NW_024533206.1:0-58486 GCF_016097555.1 Gigantopelta aegis
GGTGATCCCTTCAGTGTCCATTTGTTAGATAAAACTAGGAGAGAAATTTGTTGAGCCCCCTCCATTTTGATTTAAGCAAGAGTTACGCTGACTCCAAAAAATGTTCTAGTCCTCTCATTTTTTGTGCTGTCCCCTGGAGCGACTAACCAATGGCTGGTCTTCTCAAGTTGTGCTGAAGATAAAGGTTTTAGTGGAGATAGATTTTTAACTCCATATCTTAGGTCAAAGGACAAGTTTAGTGTAGTTGCAGTATCTGTCCCTGGATTATTGAACCTTTCTTCATGGTCCTGTAGCTGCTAAAATGATTGATGCTGGTGTTCAAGATGGCTCCTGGGTTTGGCCTTCAGAATTGTCACTTGGCTGTCTCCTGGATGCCAGCTTTTGGAGAAAATTTGTGAAGAGTTTTTCAAGAAGATAGAATAAATTCTGAGTTTAGGCTTTGGTTTGACATCCTATCCTTCAGATAAGGTAAGTACTCAGTTTGTTTAGGAAATTTGAGTATTTCTTTCCACTTAGTTTCCAGTTGCTGTTCTCCAAAATGGAGTCAAGATGACTAATGAACCTCCTACTGGTCCTTAGACAGAATCTTCTTCAAATCCTACATTACAGACCCATCTCTGACCCAACATTCTTTGATGGATGCCCAAATAAGGAAAAATGTAGGCTTTCATTAAATATGCCTTAATATGATATTTATTATTGGATAGATAGGGGAGAAACTGTTGTTTGGATTATGTTTCTTTCAATGCACTGTTCAAGAGAGAAGAAGTTTGGTCCATGGGTTGGAATATTCCTTATGGCTTCAATGATCTGACTTGAGAATTAGTGTAAGACAACTACAGGAAGCATGTACAAAAGACAGACCAGACAGACGAAGTATGGAGAAAGAAATCATTGAATGGACATATTCACACTGTACATGTGTCTGGGACAGGGCAGATATACAGAACTCATTTCAAAAAAAACCTTCTTTTATTATTCTTCAGATGTTTATCAATGAGTATGATAATATACCATTTGATGCTGTCACATATCTTACTGGTCAATGTAACTATGGAGGTCGAGTCACTGATGATTGGGACAGGTATATAGACTCTTTATAACATAATAGTAATTACTGTCTTTCTTTAGACGATGTCTGCCTCAATATTATCTCAAACTTATTTATACACCAGACATAGTCAATGATCCTAAATATAAGTTTTTCTCCTAGTGGTGTATACTATGCTCCCAAAGGAACTCACGAGGACTATGTTGAATTCATCAAAGAAATACCAATGTCTCAGAATCAGAAATTTTTGGAATGCACGATAACGTGGATATATCTATCTCGAAACTCCAGAGGACAAGACAGGTAATAACTAGTATGTGAGACATCAATACAATAACTTGTGTATTGCTGATGTAATTGCTTTAAAAAGCGTTAAAGCAATACATCAGCAATACACAAGTTTAAGCATTACATATTATGATGTATTGCTTTAAACAGCTTGTCTATTGTAGTACCTGGTAATAATTACTAATAGGTAATTAATGATTGGGATTAAGTACATGTATAATACAGACATTTATTTATTTATTTTAGTTGTTTGATTCCGTCTTGTTAAACTCAATCTCAAAAAGCTGGGTGGTAGTAGTGGTAAGACCAGAGAAACAGATGATCGTATTAGATGAAATAGCTGCTGATATCCTATCAAAAAGTAAGACAGATTATAAAACTTACATTATTGTAAACTTTGTGTGTCTCATCTCCTGTTCTGGTAGCTGCCAAAGATCTTTGATTGGAAGCAGCTATAGCCAAGGTATCCATTCGTTGAGGAGAGTATGAACACTGTCTTAGTACAGGAAATGGAGAGATTAATCGACTGACATCTGCATACGTACTAGTCTCAGTAACTTACGTAAAGCAATCAACGGGTTAGTGGTCATGAACTCTGACCTTGAGGCATTAGCTCACATTTTGTTAATTGGAAAGGTAACATCAAAATCACAAAAGTATTGAAATTATAGTTCTCAATAGGTACCTGAGTTTTGGGCAAGAGGTCATATCTAGTTTTAAAAACATCTTGGTAGTTATGTCACTGATCTACTTGCTCATTAAAGTTTTTACAGGATTGGATGGACAATGGGAAGCCACCTGTATTTGGATATCTGGTTTTACTTCACACAAGTAAGTATACACTGCATACTGTAATGTTGCAGGACTGTTGATACTCTCTTGACTGTTATGTTTATTTAAACCCCATTAAAAAAAGGTATTGTATTTGTACAAATTATTTACATTGCATTTACCTATGATTGTAGTATAAACCAATATTAAATGGAGTATTTATATTGTATCTTCAATATAGGCCTTTTTAACTGGGTGCTCTACAAAAACTATGCCAGAAAATTTGTCATTCCAATTGACAAACTTGCTTTGATTATGAAGTGTTAGCTGTTGACTCCAAAGACACACCTCCAGAGGATGGTGTTGAATATATATGGGCTTATATCTTGATGGAGCAAGATGGGATAGGGACATGTAAGATTGTAGGTGTACTTATATTAATGTTATATGTCTTAATATTAAGTGGACTGTTGGCTGAACAACATCCCAAGATCTTGTATGATTCAGTACCAGTTATTGGTTGAAACCAAGTAAGCAATCCATCCCATTCATCTATCTACTATTCATTCATCATCCAAATACCTATTAATTCATCCATCCATCCATCCATTTCTAGATAAAAAAGCTGAAATGAAGATAGAGGTGCCTATGTATGTCCTCTTTACAGGACTATTGCACGTCGTGGTGTACTATCAACCACAGGTCACTCACTAATTATGTTCTACCTATTAAATTACTTGACAAAAACCCATTAAACACTGGATATAAGGGGCGTTGCCTTACTTGTCAGTTTTGATGACTAGAGTCACCATATGGTAACCTGTTTCACTTAACATGTAAAACTCATTGTCTTTTGTTGTTTAATCAGTAATTGTATATTGTATAAAACTATAATTATATTGTTATCATAATTTATATAAACAATAGAATTAACCAGATATTGAATATGTCATGAGACAATACTGCCTATGTAGTGATGGCCCAGAGTCGTCCCATTGAAATGTATTGGTAAAACATATATATCAGTAGATAATAGTTTTCAATAGTTGAGATACCCACCTGTGACCATATGTTTAGAACTCAAGTAGTTAGATGCAATAGGTCCCAAAGTTCCCTATTGCCACTGGAATATTGGCAAGACAGAAAGAAAGTGTACAGTTGTATATAGATAAGTAATTCTTATTCAATCATACGTGTGGTTCTTTTGACCATCTAAGATCAGAAATTTGTTTGAAAATACTTATACTAATAACAGGAAAATATAATACAATGAATATACAAGTAGTAGCCATTCATTATTATTAGAAGGTTATTAGAATTTATTCTTAAGAGCTAATGATATCATCTAAAAGAAAAGAAGAAACAACAGGCACTACAAAAACAAGTGGTGTGGTCTATTAAACTAAAAACCACGACCACCTTATACCAGTGTTTCCCTCGTCCTGATCCATCATAAGCTTCTTGCAAGTCCATTTTCTCTCTCTTTAAATGACATATTATGGAGAGAGTGAGGGGGCTGAGAACTAGCCCTCTGATAATCAAAAACACTCCCAGGGGGAGGGGGGTACAGAGGAGTGGGTAGAATGAGGACGTTGCCTCATAGATAAGCTACTAGTCTGTGTATGGATAAGGATAGGAACCGGGTGGAATGGTTCTGGACTGAATGCCCCAGAATTAGAACGATAAGAAGAGCGATAGTTAGTTGGTGAGAAGAAGGATTCAGGTGAAGAACGTGAAGTTGATTATAAGGAGAAGCAGGTACTGGAGGATAGTATGAACTACGTCATCAAGAGAGCTCCGCCCATAAGACATTCTTTGTGGAGTGCCATTAGGACCTGCTCTGTTTTTCATGAGTGTAATGGTGAAGTAGATCATCAGCTAAGTTTCCTCCACGAAGTGCAGATTCATCATAACGAGATGGTCCTAAGGATGCAACACTATATGTGAAGAAGGATCATAGAAAAGAATCATTTAATTCAGAATAGTAACTGGAATTGAAGGCTCGGTTTGAGTCTGGAGATAAGAAGAGGAACCAGGATAGGCCAGAGAACGTGTTCCAGTTAATTGACGATGAGAGGAAGGTGATGGAAGGCGTGGTAATTCCTGAGATATCATGAAGTGCAGATGTACTTTTATGAAGAGGTGATTTTTGAGTTGAGACAAGGGAGGACAACTGATGAGGAGAATCATCAAAAATCATTTTTGCCAAATACGAGTCATAACAGTTTGACCTGAATTAGGAGAAGTATGACGCACTGATCGTCGAGAAAAAGAACCAGTAGATGAGGAGGTTGGAGGAGGAAGAGAGAAACCTAAGACAAGAAAAGCAATGGCTAGAAACTTGACTGAGAATTTATGCATTTCCAGAATGTATGCTTTGAAAAATTTCATCACAACTTAGGGTGGAGCATAATTACATGAAGATGGGTGGGGCATGTATGGTGTGCATAACATAAGCACATATTGGTTACCTGGGGAGTCAAATCTATCTGGTCCTCTACGTTTGACCTTTCATGTCTGCCAATTTCTCTTCAAGTTTCTGATACTTTTCTTCAGCACGTTTCACATCTTCTTGCGATCTTTCTTCATTTGACGAGACTGGCCTGTTCTACTAGTGTCTTGTTTGCTTCTATAATGGCCGACTGAACCTCTAACGTTTCTCTAACTCTTCTACAGCGTCTCCTTCACCCTGTAATATTGAAAAAATACTTAAAAGTGCACCATTTTTTGTCTCCCTTACAATGGATTTTCATTTTTGTCTAGTACAAATTTTGAAAATTTGAAATTGATGCCAAACTTAGTTCTCATTTTCTCGTATCTCTTCAGCAGTCAGACCTCAGGGGGAACCCCTGTAATTTGCTAAATAAAAGAAAAGGCATATCAATTAAACAGTTAGAAACTAAAACAATATCCAGGTACAGCAATATCACTAAGGACCATTTCTTTAATCAGTATTTCCTTATATGAAGTTTAGTTTGCTTCTCTAACGTGTCCACTAATTCTTCTCTTTTTGATAACAAAGCACCATACATCTCCTGTTGGGCTTTCTTAGCAGCTGCTACTGCCTCTGCCGTAGCTAGAAAGAAAATAAGCAAGTCATGTGATAAATCACATGACACAATTGCCATGTCCCCACCCACCACCTGTAGCTTGGTTGGACTTGCCAGACTCGATACTCAAACTGGAATGACTGCTACTTGGGAGATACTACTGCCATGACGATGTTTTCTGTTGAGGTGCCGAAGGATTTTCAGCTATTGTCATACCAGGCTGTAATAACAATAGAATATCCATTTATATAAATATTTCTACTGTTACCTTTGGATCATCAGGATCTGTTTGAAAAACAAACACTCAATTGTCTAATAGTGTGTGTGCAAGTGTGAGTAGAGGGGATGTGGCGATGAGGAGACGCAGAGAGAAGGAGAGTGAGAAGAGAGAGAGAGAGAGAGAGAGAGAGAGAGATAGAGAGAGAGAAGAAGAGAAGAGAGAGAGAAGAGAGAGAGAGAGAGAGAGAGAGAGAGAGAGAGAGAAGAGAGAGAGAAGGAGAGAGAGAGAGAGAGAGGAGAGAGAGAGAGAGAGAGAGAGGGGGTGGTGGGAGAGAGAGAGATAGATTGAGAAGAAAGAGGGAGAGAGAAGAGAGAGATCTAACTCTAATGCCAATTCAACAGACTCACCTTTGTGCCTGTCCGTTGTGATCGATAAAACATATGCTGATCTCTGACCATCTTCCATATTGCAATGACAACTTTAGCATTTTACCATACCAAGACAATAATGTCCACTGGATTAGTTTGATAACCTTCCTTGGTGATCTAAAGGTTTGCAGGTATAACATAAAAACTCCACCCAATACCACACCCACCTAGTATTAGTGTATACTTTCTACAGGAAAAACTTTTTATCCTATAATATATATTCTGTAGATCATCCATTGATAATGCTAATTATAATGTAAATTAATACTATCTCATCATTATTACATACTGTTATAGACATTCATCATTCCTGTTGTCATAGTGACCACTGAACAATACCATCAGGCAAGCCCCCACCCTAACCATAATGGATGTGTATTCTTATCCTATGTAGATGAGATATAAGATAATGATATAAAATTAAATAGAGTTACCTTGACTTCAAAGTAAATATAGAGATACATTGGGTAATGATTGAAAACTATTTCAAGATGGAAATCGAAACAATAGCCCTCACCACGTGAGAATTTGGCAACAATTATATAATGACGTAAAAACTTTGATCCTCACTAATGGACAAATAAGAGGCGAAATGGCCAATAGAAAGAGTGAATAGACACAGAAAGAGTGAAATGGATAGACAGGTGTGGATAATGGACAGACTAAAGAGTGAAATGGACAGCCACAGTAAAATAAAGAGAACATATAATGGACCAGAGAAAGAGTGAAATGGACAGATAGAAAGAGAAATGGATAGACAGAAAGAGTGAAATGGATAGACAGTAGTAAAGCGAAGACATATATGGACAGATAAAGAGTGAAATGGACAAATAGAAATAGAGAAATGGATAGACAGAAACGAGTGAAATGGATAGACAGTAGTAAAGAGACCTACAAGACAATATTCCCATTAACACTTACCAAGATTTGACACTTTGCTTATGAAGTAATGTAAGCTGGGATAATGGGTAATCCCCGAAATAATTTAATAATCTGCTTCTTCCTCTCTAATATTTGAGTAGCGTAAATATATTTGATGTTACCAACTAAACTTACGTTGAGAAAGTCCAAAGTTAGCTTGCATTACGAGAGCTGGCTAGTTTCAAAGACAGTCTGATCATCTGTAATGATCTCAGACTTCTCAATAGCTTTACGAGTTTGAACATACAGTAGCTCAACAGTTCATGTAATCCTGAAGGTCTTGGTATGTGTCTATGTAATATCTAATGGACAGAAGACAGACTAATGGATAAATAGTATAATTGAAGAAAATTCTAGAGTAGTGAATGGATGAATAAAGAAAAATGGACAGATAGGAGGACATTGCTTACTTGGAAGGAAAATTGTAATTTGATAGGATCAGTTCCCTTGGAATTCTTGTGAAGGGTCTAGGACGGCTTTAATCCATTCCAGCAGTTACGGTATCTGTCAATAGGATGGGTCACATGACAGTTTATGTGACAGTGATTTTGCTCACCCTTCTCCTTTCAGTTAGAAGACCAAAGTAGAACTTCTCTTTGATTTTACAATGTGAGGCAGCCATATTGAGGAGATCATGGGCTTGTTGTAATGATGGCTGAGAAGGAGGAGCTGAAGGAGAGAAGGCTGTGAGAGAGAGAAAAGAGAGAGAGACGAGAGAGAGAGAGTCAGTGAAAACAAAGTGTATTAGTCTAATTCTTATACATAACATAGATACTACTCAACCAATTCACAACTACTATTATTGTTAATCATAACACTATTTCACAAATCACAAGATTATAAGAATACTCAACATTTTAAGGATAACAATCAGTGGCCACAAAACCCAAAACATATATCTACCAATGAGGCATTTCCAACTACTACTTCCACCCTTTGTCACAATATAAACGTAAGTAATATAAAGTGTTGTGAAAAGTGAGTATGTAATGTCACTTAATATTTTAATGATCTGATCTTGTGCTGCCAAATCATGCCATATTTTGAGTGTCACCTACTGTTATTAACTCCCACATACATACAACTAAACAATATAGTATATATATTATCAGAATTTTACTTGTATGGTAAAAAAATACTATACATCTCCTCCACTATTCTTTGAATGGAATACATATTAATAAAGCCAAGACTACTTGGATGCTAGCCATAATGTCTAGCAGAGATGATATAGGTATAGTGTGTGAAAGAACTAGTAGTAAAAACAGCTGTAAATATAACTGATGACAACCTTTGGATCTTTAATATACTTTAAGTAAATGTATGACACTAGAAAAGTTGGAATATAGAGGGTGTCTATTAATGAGACAACCTACTGTAGAGCTATTGATAAAAACACAATATCCAACAAAATCTGCTAACTAATTAATGCGTGGGAGTATAGGATGCCATGGCAACCAATTAAAGCACCTGACCCCAGAAATGGATGCTGTGAAAACAGGCACATTATGCATCAACTAATGATTTGTCTGGTTATTTTTACATTACTCTTATTATAGGCAACCAATATAACTTACTTTAAAAAAAGGCAACATATATTGATTACATTATCTATCAAAATGTACACATCCTTATAGCTATTAACTTCCACAAGTGTATGTTTAACACACATTAGATTATACAGTCATTATGGCATTGCTTATATGTGTGTACATATATAATGCCCATTAGATTTATACAGTCATTTATGGCATTGTTGATATGTGTGTACATATATAACGCCCATTAGATTATAGTCAATTATGGCATTAGTTTGAGGTCCAATAATGAACAGATGTTTACTAACAATCTAATTACTCAATGGTCAACAACATGATCGAACACAAATCATGAATTTAAGAGAGAGCTTGACAACACCTGTAAACAACAATTAAAAAAGACCTTTAATTCCCACTACAATATGTCTCCAAGCGTCTACTATTGTCAGTGCCTGGCTGTGGACCTTTTGATCTAGAGACTTGAACATGAATATCATTACAAGCAACTATGAATTATGTTCACTTGTAAACTACCAACACAACATATGTTTCAATTGTTTAAACACTTATATTATGTATATATAGTATGTGTATCACATGACTGTCATGTGATGCTTCTTACTTGTACAGGAATTGTGAACTGAGTTCATCAGGCAAGACAACAATGCACTCGGTGATGTTTCTGGGCATTTTGAGGAGATGGCGTCCATCCTACATGAGAGAACATAGTCAAATACTCATTTGTATAATGCTTTTATAACTATTAATGATTTTACTTTAAAGCTTTAATGGGGGGGGGGGGGGGGGGGGGGGGGGGGGGGGGGGGGTCCTTTATGCTTAGGCAAACGAAAAACCTATTCAACAAAGGTGGGGGGGGGGGGGGGGGGGGGGGGGGGGGGGGGGGGGGGGGGGGGGGGGGGGGGGGGGGGGGGGGGGGGGGGGGGGGGGGGGACTTAATTAATGACTTAATGTAACATCTGATTGACATGAATTATACATATACAACAACTAATTCCTACCTCGTGTATTAATATCACAATTTATTACTTGGAAACTGGACAGATTCAATACAATACAGAGACAAGGCCCAGATACTTGACAAAAAACTATAAAACGATCGCAGCCAAGCAGCGAGATAAGGGAAACAACGCGTAGGAGGGGCTTCGCAGCCATTTCAGCCACGCCACACAACACCATGCAATTGGGTGTGTCTGTCTACAATGCGAGCTTCTTTGCAATTAATTGGTTTCTTCTTACTAGCTCTTAGTTCTCTATATGGAGACATTTCAGCTCTTAATGTATTGTCTTTAACGTGAGACAATTTGGAATGACCAAATACTCAAGACAACCAGTTATTGATACACTAATAAAAGGTAAGCAAATGGTTTATCTTGTAACAATTGAACCTTTCTCATTAGATAGTACAAGAAATACGACTGATATTAATATTAGAACTTGTTGATGTCAGTCAAAACTGTTCTACCTGGTTTGTAAACCAGTTAAACAGTAAGTCCAGAATAACATGATAGCTCTACCATATTACATTACAACATTATAGAAATGTTACTGATCAAGGCTTAACATACAATTATTCAATAAGTGAACGTGTTGGACGTAGCAATATTAAAGAGCAATATTGTCTTCATATACAGGTATTAAACTAATGCCATAATGTAGTATACACACAAACAATATTTAAAAAAAACAATAATACTGCGTTGTGGGGGGCTGTCCCAAATATTAAAACTCTGATTAGAAAGATATAATTATTATTATTGAGACAGTGTACTTTTACATTATTCAATTTGTCTGTTTTTTATTGTAAGGGTTGATGCAAATACAAGTATTGAACACATACCAATATCCTGATACTAGTGATGTCTTTGAGCGACCACCATATGCTGTGTTAGTGAGAAGTATTAACAGACATAGTGGAGGTTATATAACATAGTACATTATATACACAATAGATTAAAGATGACAATAGATGCAGACATTTTACAACTGACAAAATAACTTATCTCTCTTATATCTTTTCTTTTCTCAAGATCTTCCAAGTTTCTTTTTGATTGTATCATACTAGAAACCTACAGATACTGTGGCTGAGTTAAAATCATCTTGATGACGTCTTTAGAGTAACTAGTAGTCAGTTCTCTACACAGCTGGGAATGATATTAGGTGACCTAAATGCTGACTGCAGCTATCTCTCTCAAACCAGGTTAAACATGCTTGACTGGTTCTCAATACCAGTTTTTTACATGGTGGATTGGTAACAATATTGATACAACAACGGGAGCATCAGATTGTGCTTATGATCGGTTAGGAATGGTTTTTGTTTTGACTGGTTACGAATGAGTTTGTTCCCTTAGAATAATAATTACATATTCTGATCTTAGTGGATTTAGTGTTAATAACAGTGCTCGTGTTGTCCTATTGATAGGCAATACAACTTAACATCTAGTCAGGTCAGTTGATAACAAATCTTGTGAATAAAATTGTAATCATTTTAAAATTTTTAAAACCATGATCATACTGAAATTTGATCTCATTTTCACCTATAGACACTGATGTCAGTGATCATTATCCCTGTAGAGATTACATTACAAGGTAAGTTATGTACACACACACACAGACTAAATTAAACCTATTGTTTTAATTTTATTTACTAATTTTAGTCTATTACTAAAAGTGAATCTGGTTTAAATTTAGAGATTGCTCCTGGCATTAAGAGTTGCTAAAAATTTCTAAATACTTTTATAAATGTCTTAGTTCTCTCCTTGTGACACTATAGGAAGTCCCTTTCCAATAGAAGTCCCTTTCCAAACAGCAGTCCCTTTCCAAAAAGTAGTCCCTTTCCAAACAGTACTCTAGTCCCTTCCAAACAGCAGTACCAGATTGAACTATCCATCTGCTCTACTTTTGTTCCTTTTATTGATGCAATATCATAATGTATATATGGACATAAATTTATGTGTGTGTATATAATGTGTATAATTATGTAGTATAATTAATTAGTAGTAGTATAAATATGTGTATAATTATATGTGTAGGACTACATATAAAAGAACATATAAAATTTTTAAATTTTTCAAATTTTTTTATTTATTAAAATACACATTACATGACAAAGACAAAAAAACAGTGTGAGTGGTTAAAAAGTCCCATTAATTCTCATTATAGAACAAAAAATGCATCTTAATTAGTTACAGAAAAAAAAGGGACCCATCTCACAAATATAACATATTAAAAAAGACAATTATAATACATATTAAAACTAGATCACTATAATGTGGTGTATGAACATAAGACAAGTGAAAAAAATAGTTCCACTACCAAGAAAATATTTCTAAATTTTTTCTCTTCAAAAAATATATAAGTATATATTTAAACACTCTGGTACTAAAAGTTACATTACAATGAAAACAATTTAGAAAACAAACTCAAAAAAGTATCGAAAAACACACTAAATAAATCAAACAAACCAAACTATAGTATATCCTTTGCTACTCACAAATTTTGTACACTAGCAGACGAATTGATGTATATATTTTTTCCTAAGAGTGTCAAACTTGATTTGCCATTAAGTTTAATCTCTCTTCAGTAAGTGTTCACAACCAATTCATCACCATATTGGACAGCATAACGAACGATAATCTCTAATAAAGCACTGTCAGAATGAAAATGCATGCCTTGTTGTGACTCAAAATCTTGGAAATGGGTCTTAAGAGGAAAGGATAATAATAATACAATAGTAAATGTATCAACTATTTGATTTTAACATTAGGAAGATGAATTCTATAGATTTATGAATAGATGTATAGGATGATTATTGAGTGAATAAATAAATTGATGAATGGAACATCTATACCTCAAACATTTCATTAAAGTATTTCTGCTTTCTTCTGTTGTATTATGAGGTAGAGACTGTATAGTGCCTATAGTATCTGACAATAAAAACATTGTGGAAGCATCATGCAATCGTATATTATATATTACTTTACTGTAACACTTCAGTTTTGTATTGTTTGACTCATTAGCATATAATAGCGGGCAGAGGGCGTGTCTTTAGTGTATTTGACATCAGCAGTGGAGCAGGCATCAATATAAGCTTGAGCAATAACAGTGAAACAAGCATCAATTGTTGCTGACTTGTTGATGTCAAATATAAAGTCAGGATTTTTAATGAGATTAAACCCAAAACCTCAATGGAAGACTAGAGAGAAAGAGAAAAGAGAGAGAGAGAGAGAGAGGAGAGGAGAGAGAGAGAGAGAGAGAGGAGAGAGAGGGATATAAAATGTTGATATTAAAGTTCTTTACGTACGTGTTTGTCTTCCCATGTGATGAAGAACTTCAAAAAGGATCAATAATACTTAATTCTGCAGCCTGAGTATCCAGGAAATCAAATATCAGCTTAATAGCTTTAGGAAGGGGCTTGCCATGAGGAACCGTAAAGATGGCATGAAAAAGATCATCAACCTATGGTTGAAGAATACGCTAAATAAATGATAATAATATGAATTAATAATAAATTAATTATTCACTTACATTTGTTGAAAGAAGACGAGTCAAAAATACTTCAGAGACAATCTTCTGATGACTCTGATCTTCATTGAAATCAGGTTTGACCTGTAGGGGCAAGAGACAAACATTTGAAATATGTATAATCAAGGACTCACCAAATGAAAACAGTCTAGTGCTAGCATCATATGACTGAGTTGCTGCAGCAGCTAAGAGTGAGGTCTGTGATGTAATGGATGCACTAGCAATGATAGTACCAGGTACATCATAACCTAGACCAGTACAAATAAGATAGAATGATTTTGATGTGATATCTATATCTTACCTGGGACACTTGTAGGTCTGTCTGGACGACGAGTTATTCTGAAGCGAGGAGTAGGTTTTTTGGGATCTTCAATAGCAGAGGAGGCCTATAGTGGGAATTACTAGTGTACTCATTTAGTATAGAACTGACTGACCATTTCTGGTATATTGAAGTGTGAGCTAGTGTATTTATTTTCATCCATTCTCCTTCCCTAGTTACTAGTAGCCTCTTGATCTTTAAGAGATATTACCTGCATTTCCTCGGCAAAGCTCTGAGAAAGAATAGGTCTTCTATAAATGGTCTATTTACCAAATTTTCCATCAATCATCTATTAATCCGTGTCTCATCTATACATCTACAAAGCATTTACCAAGTTCTACATCACCAATAGAAGGACGATGGGAAACAGGACGATTACGATAAATAAAATCTAAAAGTTTTCTCTTTAGTCTGACTAATACTTCAGTATCTAGCAAGCGAATAGTCTGAATATCATCAGATCGAGGCTCAAGACCAGCCTCCTTTCTTTAGAATGAGCTACCACATCAGGACAACCCATCTCCACCTCACACTCTAATACCTACAAAACAAAAGAAATATAGATTATGATATTTCTGTCACAAACCTTGAATTCTAGTGCCTGGCGAAGGAGTTTCTCTTCAGAGAGAGAGTTCCTAGCTTCTCCGTAATAACATCAATAGGACCTTTCTCTCAATTGAGCTTTAACAGCTTTAATAATACAAACAAGGGAGCACCAGCATGTTCTATTATGTACGGATACAATGTCACACAAAACCAATTAGTCAAAAGTTTCTCAGCTACAGACTCAGTTCTTCGCAAAAGTAGTTTGGGATGGTTCTTGGAATTTGAAATACTTCTACGAATAAGATCCCCAAGGAGAATTTGAAGTATTCTAAAGTGAGGCAATACGTCTACATGAATCAGTTTATATAATTGACTTACTCTGTAGCATAATTAATATCCTTCATACAAGCTACCATTAACAAAGAGGCCATAGTACTCCTATGGATCATAAAACATGATTCACATGTGACTATCACATGACTATCACTTACTTTTCTTGCAGTGAGAAACGTGGTTGAGCTTCAAGAGTCTTGATGAAACTAACAAGGAATTTTTTATTAAAAATAAGTTCTTTAAAGTCTTCCAGTAACAACAATAGAGAGTGATTAGTCATGCCAGGAGGCAGCTGTAAAGAGAGAGTCCTAATATTACCAGAACACCTAGAATAAAGGATCTTACTCTAGGTGGCGAAAGGACAGGATGACCAATACCAACAGATGGAAAAAACACTTTAGTAGCATAAGTTGGGAAATTATGGAATGGCAATTGATTGCCTTCTAATGCATCATCCGTTACTAATTCACCAAGATCTGTTTGGAGCTCAGCAAAAAGCTAATGGAAAGAGGAGGGAGGAGGATTATGAAACAACAAAAAAACCAAAATACACTTTTTGTTACCCTGTTTACATTGATCGGCCATTTCCATTTCCATTGTTTCCATTTGAGCTAAGAGGCTAGTAAATCTCATGTCTTTCACTTTGCTTGTCGAGATGCTATTAGCAGTGCACATACAATTACTATTATCACTACACCAATCAAAAGTATCACAACACCACCAACAGCTCCACCAATAGCTGGAAGTGGAAGATTGTTTGTATTGTCAGACTGAAACTTGTAAGTAACAGTCCATTCTGGTGCTCCACCAGTTTGATTAGATGGAAAGACCAAGTTTTTCTCCTACCTGAACCTTTAAGTGATAAAATAATAGAATATTCTGAAAATGTTTGAAGGGACTTACTCGAACAGACAGACTTCCTTCTGTGGTTCTACTTGGTGGTCGACAGTCAATAGTCTAAAGTGAAATAATAAATACAACAGTTGAAAATTGACATAAACTCACTGTAGAAGATGCGGTTGTTAGAATACATTCCTCTTCACCAACAAATATTCTATCTCTGAACGATCTACAGAGTCAATGTTTGCCCCCTAAACACAAATATAATATTAAATATATCAATTCTGTCCATGACTCTTACTGAAATCTCAA
Source organism: Gigantopelta aegis (assembly GCF_016097555.1). Lineage (NCBI taxonomy): Eukaryota > Metazoa > Mollusca > Gastropoda > Neomphalida > Peltospiridae > Gigantopelta > Gigantopelta aegis. Next base: position 15,160 of record NW_024533206.1, read on the forward strand.
GTTCAACTGAATCTTGTCCAATTATTATTGTACGATGGACCACATTAGTTATACCATTGAAAATAGGATCTGGTTTGAGTGTAAGTCTCAACTCAGACTTACTATTGTCTGGTGAAGTAACTTCATCTAATATCAATGTATAAGTCACTGTAGTATCAATATCACTAGCGACATTAACTCCAATAATGGGAGGAGCTATACACTGTAGTTTAGTACTACTAATATTAACACATTGCTATAAGAGAGAGAAGTCAGGTGATTATATTAAACTAATATATTGGTCAAACCTCAGTCGTAGTAGAAAATCTAGAGTCAGTGATACGGATCATAGGAGACTGGATTACATCTACATTAGTACCAGTAAAGTTCAACTTGATACCTCCACTATATAACAGACAACACATCACTTAGTCTCATAATGTACTCTACTTACGCTGGTATAGTTATTTGAGGAGTCAGTGAACTAAATGTGGGATCTGGTTTATAAAGATATGTCACTGCTGAATTACTAAACTCTGCTTCATTAACTGACACTATTATAGTCCTGGTACAATTAATAGAAGTAACATTAGCTGAAGTACATTGGATTTGAGTTGAGTTAATGTTCCTGAGAAGAGAACCAATCTTATATTATACTAGTGTGTACTATAGTAAGTCATTAACACTTACATAATATTGCACTCAATATCAGGACAGTGACTGCTTCTCTTTCTCCTCTTATTTGATGAGGACTGTCTCATGATTACTTTGGTCTCTTCTTTGTTACCAATGTCCAAGTTAGTTCCTTCTACTCTCACTAGAGTACCTCCACTAACTGGACCAAATGTAGGACTCACTGACTGAATAACAGGGGTCAGGAATTGGAAGTGGGTACTACTGACAGCTGTCTTAGGTTGAGGTGCAGTACTATTCACTGTCACAGTTATAATTACATTGCTTGTTACAGTGTTACTGTCATCAGGAGTAATACTACATACTATCCTCTTACCAGGTACATACAGATCTGGGTTAGAGGTACATGTCCTACTGCTGAGGGTAACAGAGAGGATTTCTGAGGACTGGGTACCCAAATTGGTACCGTTTATAGTAACACGAGTTCTTCCTTGAGGAGGACCATTTGTGGAGTAAAGTTAGTGATGACAGGATTAGGACAGTCTCCATTCATTGTGACTATATTATTAGTACATACACTCCTCTCACTACACATATTACTATCACACCAACTACAATTAAATCCTGTGTTAATGTTCAGAGCTAGACATGAAGAACAACCATTAGCCAGTGTAGGACAATTGTATAGGACCACTATATATGAGACAGAATACTCAGCAGTTTACTTTATATATTAGACTTACCATTAATAGTGTCTCCAGTAATAGTCTCTATATCATAGGATTTGGAATTAGAGATCTGTCTGAGAATGAAAGGATGAGTCTGAGTCTGAGTATGACCTCCACTAAATGACAACTGCAATAATATAATGGACATATCTCCTAATATACAATATACTTACCTCCTGACCACTGGGTATATTACATGTAATAATATTGTCACTAGTTTGTATACCAGTTCTATTCATGTTACCAAATACACATTGGTATGTTATACCACTAGTCTGAATGAAAAGAGAGAGAGAAAAGAGATTAGGACAATCAAGATTAATAATAATAATGTGTGGTCTAAGTGGCTATGAATACACTTATCAGTTATAATAACAGGTCATATTCATGACATGTGGATTACTGGGAACAGCTTTATACAAAGTTGTTATTGAGGTCACTACCACACAGCTGTTTCTATTAATAGTAACATTTAAAATAGAAACATTGTCCACCACCTGGCTAGGGCAGGTCAATTATGTGTACATAGAGTAGTACTACATTATGTATCCTGAATGATATTTCTTTGTGTCCAGGATATTACTTACCATAGTATTAAGAGTTCTTAATTGTAGGTTCTTGCTCACACTAACTGGTTGACTATAGCTATTACCATATAAGGGAGGTTGTAGGAGAGGACAGAGATCAGTGAAATTCTCCTCATCAGTTATCTGTGATAAAATGTACCAGCAGTAATTATACTTCTATATTATAGGGTCTTACTCTTATCCAGTTATCATCTCCTCCAGTACAAGTAGAGTTATCTCCAGTACATGTAAAATCTAACTGACACCATCCACATATACCATCTGTTGAGACACAAGGACTACATCTGAAATGAAAAGAGTGTTTTGTGTGTGAGAGAGAGAGAGATCAAAAACAGCAATGACATTACTCCAAGTAAACATAACATCATTAAACATTGTTATTTGACCCACAAACTTAACAACTTATAGTGTTATTACTGAAACTCTAGAGATCACATTATAAACATACAATTAGAGATAGAAAGTCAAACACAAAATCCAATTATAATTATTTAAAACATCACAGTGTATCTTCTATAAACAAGACAGGACATAATATATTGTAACCTTTAGATCATTATAATAACAGACAAGAGTAAATGTCCTTAATTTAGTATTTTACACATCTGTGTCATGTTAGTAATGACAACACCTAATGAATGCCTTATAGTAGATATGGAGGAGTAATGACTATAAAAGGTAATAGTCACATATAGTGTTAAAATCAAACAACAAGGTCTACCTATCACTTACAACATAGTAATGACATGTTTATCTCACGTAAATACAATTATAATACATTATTAAGTACATTGTAGTATAACAACCATATTAGTGTTGTAACATCAAGCCCAGTGGGGGTAGAGAGTAGTTCATTAGAAGGCCTAAACATCAAAGAATCCAACATCTTTGAATATAGTTAATATATAGTTGGTTCCAGTATAGTGGGATAGCTCCTATTTTAGCAGATAAAGAGATGTTCTTTGGTGTATACAGACTATTTACTCCAGACTTCCTGGGAATGACACTACTATACACAAGGTATTAAACTTCCTTGATAGTGTAGTTGTCATACTAACAACAGTTTGGTTAGCTACCATGATGTTATATCCTGATACTATGACCATATATAGTATACACTGTCATATAACAGTATAATAGAATACAGTAATGGAGAACAATCTATTTTGGAACACATGTCAATACAATTATGTACATGTGTGTAGTGTACATAACTAATTATAGCAACAATTTATCAGGCACATTCTCAGAAATAACATAAGTGTAAGAGTGTCATGATAGAGTACTCTCAAGACATCTAAGTGTGCTTATCTTAACATAATAGCTAGTGAACTAGTAACCACTGGGTTGGGCTAAGAACACAACAGCCCTTGTAAGCTCCACTCTCTTAAACACCTCTTCATTCCAATGGGAAGCCATAGGGCTGTACTGACCTTCTGTGGTCGACCATTAAAAGGAGGTTGTGGCTTTTAATAGAAAGAAATTACTGTATTAATAATTTAAATCTATATATGATATTATGGGAACTTTAATATCATAAGTAATTGAATAAACAAGTCATATTATGCAATCAATAAAACTAACACTCTGAGTTGACAGTGTACTGACATAACATGTTGTTGTCCATTATATACATGTTGTATATAGTCTGTGTAATGGTATTACAACTTTAGAGAGTAAAGATATCATTGTAAGTTTGTATGGCAGGAAATACCAACAAGTACGTTGATATAATTATTAGAGAAATTACTCAGTGTTCATAAAGTAACAGTACTACTCCTAACCAGTAATTCATTATAGTAATTAACATATACTCATCATTGATTACATGATCACATGAGTATAATATGTACATGTATTAACGATACATCCTATAGGGTATAATATGTACATGTATTAACGATACATCTTATAGGGTATAATATGTACATGTATTAACGATACATCTTATAGGGTATAATATGTACATGTATTAACAATGCATCTTATAGGGTATAATATATACATGTACATGTATTAATGATACATCCTATAGGGTATAATATGTACATGTACATGTATTAGTGATACATCCTATAAGGTATGATATGTACTATAGGATCATTAGGATATATCATTAATACATGTATTTGTACATATAGTGCCTTTCAGGTTGTACCAGTGGATAAGATTGTACATATGTTTCTATTGTATTAACTACAATATTTTGATGGCACTCTCTCTTTGAGGGAGATCAAGTCAAAACAGCTCTTCAAACCATTTAACACACAGCTGATTATAAAGACTGCCCACATCACTGACTTACTTCGTAGATGCAGCACAGTTATAAAAGATATAACGGTCATTATGTATAAAGAACTTCACTCCAGTGTGATTACTATAGATACTAAAGTTAGTAACTAAAAGAGTTACATTAAAAGATAGTTAGTAATCAATGAGTACTTTACCTAGTTGTATATCAGTGACTTGAGATATGACATTATCTACTTGACAAGTGGCACTAGTACCATGTACTTGTAATGGACTTAATATCTCAATATTTAGAGATGTGCTATTAAATACACAGAAATACTCCTCTCCTGATAACTTAGGAGGAGGACCAGCAGGAGAAAATGTTAAGTCAATCTAGAGAGAGAGAGAGAGAGAGAGAGAGAGAGAGAGAAAGAGATTAAAACGAAACTGGATCATATAAAAGTACCTGGTATGGTATTGACTCTAACTCCAGTACAAATCGAGGTGGAACAAAAGCAATTGTATCAATACAGCTATCACTATTCCCTTGAGTCAAGAATCGTCCTTGTATATCACTGTCCTGACAGAAAGGTCTACGAGAACATTTACCCTCAACTATACACCACCCACACAGAGGATTACTCAGACTAACACACTCATTACAACTAGTAGCACTAGCACACTCCTCTATCTTTAAGCCAATTATCTATCAACAAACATTATGTTATATAGTACAATATATATATATACTAGTACTTACATCAGTAGTTCCATTAATACCATATACATACTCTGAACCTTCTGACCAGGTAAGACTAGTTATTGAACTAGACATCTCAACCTCAGTAATAAGACTAAGGTCTCCATTATTCCACAAATACTGTAGAACATATTAACACATCAACTAGAGTATAGTATATATATCTGACCTTGTTAATATAGTGTTTGCTACTAGCAGAGAATGAAATATAAAATGAAGTTGAGATCATCTACAGTCAGGCCAAGAATAGATGTTAGTCCATTACTTATTGTAGTGTTAGTAATAATATTGGTAGAAGAGAGAACATCAGTAGCACCTACAGCTGGGTAAGTACCACTAATATCACACTATAAAAAGAAAGAACAATTAAATACATTAAATATGTCATAATTTAGCTCACCATAGTACCAGATAATCCTGAACAAGACTGGGTATGCCACTGAATGTTACTATTACCACTATTACCTACTACACAGGACTGATAGGCATTGTCCATTCTGGAGTTAATATCTGTAAGATTATAGGAACAGACTCTATTAGGTGGTGTTATTGCTATCAGTAATGTCTCTCCATTTAACATTGATACACCTTTGATAGTGGGGAGCAAAGAAAGTATTTCCATCACAACCTAATACCACTTCATATTGATTGTTGAAATCAATATTACCACTGTCAGCAGTACTGTTACATACTCTAACAATACGAAGTTCATCATTACCACTAGTTGAATCTAGTACTATATAGTAAGCATATTCAAACTGGTAGAAACCCACCATAAAATTCTCGATTACCACCTGATTGATAAGCAATTTCATCTAATGATCTTGATATTGAACTACCAGCAAACCCATATTGACGAAAATAGATACGATTATCATTATCAACAAAACTTCCAGTGTAGAAACTTTCTCCTCCACTAACAGGAGCAGTGAACACAACAATTTTATCATTAGGTTGAACACCAGGGAGTGGGACTACATCAGAGTCAACTATGTTAGTAACACTGAGATCTGATCCATTAAGAGCTGAACAAGAGCCATCAGTATAACACACTACCAACCATTGACCATCCTGTGTAGCAGCTAACCTCAATATCTGATTTGTCAATGATGTCTGTTGTGTTGTTGTAGATCAGATGATAGTCGGTAGACAATATTACCAGTACTAGCAAACACTCTATCTCCACCAACAGCTAGAGAGCTAACACTACCAGATAGAGTGATAGAAGAAGACTGAACTACAACTTGTAACAAATGGAGTATTAACAAAAGAGATACGACACCAATCTTAGTCATTTTTAGTGCTAGAGTTTTTGCATCATTCGTAGTCCATGTCTCACTAAGGAATGTGGAGGTGAGAGAGGAGGTGTGGCCAGCAATGATACCATGGTAATTAATATTATTCATTGTAAAGCAAGTTGCATATTATAGTAGGTGGTGCTACGCAGGCCACATTAGTAGTCACACATGATTCCAGACCTCATGTAATGATCTTTCATGATTATTTTGTATTTCATACAGTATAATAATATCAGTATAAATTTTATTATTATAAAGTAAAGGGTAAAGTGATACATTAATTATTACATTATTTTAAGTAAAAAATATCTGAAATTTTTTTTTCAGCTTTTTTTGATGGAATCATGTAAAGATACTTGTTCTAATAATTGATCATGCTTTAAAAATTTTTCTAAACCCTAGTACTTTGCAGAAATGTAGTTTGATTCCTTAATATCTGCAATATTGGAGACGTCAAATAATAATATTAAAGAACCTAGAGAGCTGAAACTTTTGAAAATTAAAGATGAAGTCAATTACTACAATTATACGGATGGATTTATTTCTACAATAATATTTGACATTTTTACAAAGCTATAAACCTTCCTACTTTAATCACTATTATTATTACATGTTATACAAATCGTACAAAAAATGCATCCGTAAAAGTATTAAAAATTCATCATTTTCGTTCTTGAACTTGTCAGCAGGTTGTTACATTATCCATAGAATCAAAAATCACTACAACAGTATCTAACAGTGCAAAAGTCGCCATCTTGATAATGAATAATCGATTTTCATTAATTAAAGGCAATGAATACACTTAGTGTCAGGTTATTGATAAGTGACTTTCGCGGGGTTAAAATAGTTAAATAAAATGTATTAATTATTATTGCTATTATTATTATTATTATTATTATTGTTCGTAGTCTTATGTGCCTTCATCTCAAAGCAGACCATGCTTTAATAACAATAATAACAACAATAATATAAAAAGTAATAATATATTTAACAATTTTAACCCCGCGAAAGTCACTTATCAATAACTTGACACTAAGTGTATTCATTGGCTTTAATTAATGAAAATCGATTATTCATTATCAAGATGGCGACTTTTGCACTGTTAGATACTGTTGTAGTGATTTTTGATTCTATGGATAATGTAACAACCTGCTGACAAGTTCAAGAACGAAAATGATCAATTTTTAGTACTTTTACGGATGCATTTCTTTGTACGATTTGTATAACATGTAATAATAATAGTGATTAAAGTAGGGAAGGTTTATAGCTTTGTAAAAATGTCAAATATTATTGTAGAAATAAATCCATCCGTATAATTGTAGTAATTGACTTCATCTTTAATTTTCAAAAGTTTCAGCTCTCTAGGTTCTTTAATATTATTATTTGACGTCTCCAAATATTGCAGATATTAAGGAATCAAACTACATTTCTGCAAAGTACTAGGGTTTAGAAAAAATTTTTAAAGCATGATCAATTATTAGAACAAGTATCTTTACATGATTCCATTAAAAAAAGCTGAAAAAAAATTTCAGATATTTTTACCTTAATAAATCTATGCACGTTATTGGTGAGGAACATGATGGTACCTACATGACTTAATTCCTGGTTGTCTTTTACTTCAGTAATCTGCTTTGCTTTTTATTTACCATCATCTTGACTTTAGATTTAAAGTGTTATAGCAAAAACTTTATTGGCTCCAATGATGAAATACTGTATTCCAGTTTTTAACATCATTCTATAAGTCATGGGCTCATGTCTTTGACTAATCAAGTTGATAGAGAGAAACAAATATGAAAAAGGTGGATCTGTGACACAATAGAGATTGAGTTCCAGTGTGGTGGTCACATAGAAATTTTACAGCAGTGCACTTGCTCTGAACTATTTTGTAGATAGTCATTTATAGTAATATATAAATAGTAGTTATTTTATAATGGAGAATAATCATGAAAAGATGCATGTAAGAAAATACTTATAACTAGTGTAAATATCCAAAAAATGATTTTTATTAAATGTACATAATTCCATTGCATCCATCCATCTTTCTATATACTAAATGAGTTTCATGGTGAGACATGATTTAGTTGATTATATATGGTAGAAAAGGGGGGCTGGGGAGTTTCAGACCCCGCTCCCTTCTTGTTAGAGGGGGATTTAACCTAAGTAGTGCTGACATAATATAATGACAATAAAGTGCTGGAGTGTATTCCTTAATTGTTGAACGTTTTTGGTTATATGAAGTACATTAGTCAATGTAACGAATTATGGTAACCTGTATCCAATCCCTTATCTTTACTGAAGGGGGAGGAGTTGGTCACACAAGACTACATCATTAGCCCCCCCCCGATTACATTTCTACCCCTATAGTTGATTATAATTTATCATGTCTAATTAAAATTTGTATTATTGAGTTCAGAGACTACTAGGTGATAACATATTAAGTACAGATTTATTGAAAGTACACTTATTGAAGTCAGGTACACCCTTACATTGAAGGAAAACTATATTATCCAACTAGTGGATACCACTAGTCAATAGAGATATAAATGATGTAATTCTTTCAATGTAAGTAGCTGAACTATATTGAACAATTATTTATTTTTCTGCAAATTTCACATCTTAACATTAATAGGAAATTTAGTGTATCATTGTAAGTTAATACAATTAGAAATAACTCTATCTTACAATTGTGTATCCACACCAACATGTTTCTCAAGTGTGGGACCCATACATATATATTGGTCAAGGACGGTCAACTTCTCTTTTGAAAAAGCCTTTGTAGATGGACATCAGTAAATTTTCTAGAAGATTCACTAGCCAATGTGCTTCTGATATCTTTCTGAAGAGGTTATTATATATTATTATATTATTATATTCATGTTCACTGACATACCTTTATATATGCTAACTTTGGTAGACAGAATGAAACAACTAAACTCTTTACAAAATCATACATTATATCTATCTCTCATAAACATTCCACTACAATTTTAATATGAATATTTCAACCATTAACTTACCCAAGCACTCAGGTCTCTTTCTCACTACAATATTATTTTTCTATTATTAAATCTGATTTATTTATTTATTAATATATTGCTCTCTTGCTCATATTTATACTATCATCTTTCCTGATTATATTAACTTATGAAACAGACTTATCGTATAATTATTATTAGTAACTCTATATTTAATAAATGTATGTTCATATTGACTTATTCTACTTATTCCATCCTAAATTTGCCATACAAGGTATATTAATAACTATTATATATCTAAATGTAAAACATGACATATTTTGATCATTGTGTTATAGTTGTATTAATAACTTGTAGTTATAAATTTGGAACTATACCTATTGATGTTTAAAAGGACTTAAAGTCTATATAGAGCAAAGGCTCTACATCTGAGCCCATTCAAAAACTGTATATGTACAAGTTAAATTATATGTGTATATTCCATTTAACTTATTGTTTTAAATAACCTTTTATTGTTTAAGAAGAGAAGATACTTTATTGTATATTTTGTGATACATACTACAATATATTGTACCATCATTTTGTTTAATAAATCAAGTATTACTCAACAGCTATCATATTATATGACTACTGACTGTACTGAGTGTCATTTGATTCAACTAAGTTATAACATAGTAAGAATTTGTACTTTTTACTTATTAAAACAATGATATCATGATTATATAATTCCAAATAATATAATTATATTCAATAAAGTACTCTCTGTAACATATGGTATAATCACGTTGTCTTGCTAAGTCAATGTATTGTAATATAAGTAATGAGTAATAATACAACATACTGGTACTATAATATGGAGATATGTAAGTATGGACATGCAATGTACCCTCAGGGAATATCTCAATAAACTGCTTCCATATACGCTCACTAGATATGGTTCATATAAGCACCACACCTTTTTTTCAAGTAGGAGTAAATCTATATTTCATTTTATTCTGATTCAAATCCCCTAAACCCTAACATTATTAACAATATAGCTAGCTATGTATGGACTTCCTACTAATAGCCACTTTAGTATTATTATTATATCATATTCAGTTGTCACAGGGAGTATAATTATACTGTATGGATTATATAATGTACATGATAGCACAAGGAAATGTCATATATAGCAAAGGAGGTGAGAAGAATGTGTTTAGTAGGAAACACTGTAATGTATGGACCAGTTGATTGAAAGGGTGAAATATTATGTTGTTATTGTTACTAGTTTGTTATAGTGATTGGTTGTGATTGCAAAATTAAAAAATAGTTATAATTAGTCTTTGCCATATTAGATCTACAACTATGAAGTTGGAAAAGTGCCCATGTGTGACACAATTCACTTGCCACATTAAAGACATTCACAAGTCATTTCCTGTCAAATAAAATGGTTACTGCCTCACGTTAGTATTTTATAGTTATTTTGTCTTTGTGTGTCACGGCTAGTGCAATTACTCTCCATCAACTATGTCAAGAGATAATCTGAATTTTAGATTTCTGTTCTTAGTGACCTGTTTTCTATTTGATATTGCAGTCTTCGTCTTACCAGTTCAACGGACAGTCTTTGAGAAATCTACTTGTTCTTAACAATGATGCAGTGATTGTTGGCTCCAATACTCACCTGTATAAATTGGGGTCCACATTGAATGAGGAGATATCTCTTCAACTATCAGAAGTTAATCGGCTCTTGCTGCAAATCAACAATACTAATCTACCAGAAGACATTCTCTCTTGTCAAGAAAGTAGCTGTCTTCTTGTTGGTTCTCAGACTCTGTCAAACTCAAGTGTTACAAATCCATCTTTGACCTCAGTACTATTTCCAGGTCAAGAGGATCTCTCTGCTATATTCACTAGAAATCTTGAATTCTTTGTAGCAAGAAAGAGAATTAGTAGTCAGACTAGTTCATCCATAACTAAATTTAGCTATTCAACAGTGTCAAATCTCCAACTTAACATAGTTGGTGAACAGAGAGAAGCTAGTGTTTTCACTGCCAGAGATTTTCTAACAAATTTTCATTACAATGGTTTTGTGTACTATGTGTTTATTTTAAGCGGAACAAGTATACGTGTTTCACGAGTTTGTATTTCAGATTCTGGTATAGTAGAACGCTGGTGAACGTGTCTTAACAACTTACACAGAGGCAGAACTAGTATGTTCTGAGATTTCCAATTCAGCCAAGTCTGTGGCAACCTTTTTGGAATACAATGGAGATCCTATAATATTGATCAGTGGTCCAGGCATTGGAAGTAATATCATTTGTTCTTTTAATGTCACTTTGATTGATGAAGTAATGGATGAGAAACTTGACATGTGTAAAAATGGTATAGGGCAAAGGAACTTAAACAGAAATAGTAAGAGTTCATGTCCAGATGGTTTGAGTGATTCCCAAAAACAGGTAAATACAAAGTTGTCAATAAAATATTGATCAATTCATAATTATGATGTCTGTCTTAGATAATAAACTCTTGTAACAGACCAGGATCAGTTAGTACTCCATTGGAAGTTGACACATCTATATCAGGTTCAAATATCAAGACTTTCAGTTCATCAATTACATTTCAAACTATAAATGCTATTTCTTATGCCAATGTTGTATATGTTTTTACTGGAAACAATGATGGAACAATTGAACAGGTAAATGTTGATGAAACATATAATGACAATGTGACATTCTCTCTCTCTCTCTCTCTCTCTCTCCTCTCTCTCTCTCTCTCTAGTTTTACTTCTCTAATTCTTCAGGCACTTCTTTAGAACACATCCGTTCTATTAACACAAATGATATAGCTTCAGTTGATGAGATACACTTTTCAGAAGATGGTGAATCATTCTACTCTCTTACATCTAACACAGTAAGCTACTTACCACTATTATAGGAGGTACATAATATTCTGCTGTATTAATTTATGTTATATTAAATCAAGATATGAGATTACAACTGTTACTCTAAAATGGTGTCATATACCATTTACTAAACATTTGATATCACATCACACTACATGCTCCATAATCAATAGTCACTGATTAGTTAACAAGATAGTTTTATTTTATAATAGCAGATGTGTTATACATTTATTTAGCATGTACTTTTACATAAACAAGTAGATATGTACACATTCAATTTGGTGCATTTAAATGAATAAATAGCCATGATTTATCATTGTTGAATCACAACTATAGTATTGTAATGATAATGATCATAAATAGTTTAATACATAATTTATATCCACAAATTTAACCCTCACATACTAGGTTATTAAGCGACCGATTGATATTTGCAGTGAATACGCAACTTGTGAATCATGTATTGCATCCGGAGATCCTATATGTGGTTGGTGTACCCTCTCCATGGAATTTTTTGTAAGTCTCATCATGAATATATGGTGTAATTGTATCAATGTAATGTTACTCTAATTATATTACATGATCGGTATGGTAAGCATTCAAGGTGGTACTTCATTTTGAGATAACTGTCGTTCAACACTCCTATGTTCGGACATTGTATTGTCAAGAAATCCAGTGGGAGTTTATGGCATAGTAATTTGAAAAGTCACATGTTGTTAATTTGAGAGTGATTGTGTCATTTTTATATGAGTTTTCAAAGAATGTAGAACCACAAAATGCCAAATTGTGTTTATGTTGTTGTTAATTAGTAGTACAGGATATTGTGTAATAATGTTGTGACAGTTTGTGAACTATAATTAGTTTTGAGTCAACAATACCTGTTTATGTATGAGTGTGTAGACTTGTCACTCAATTACTAATTTTGGTATAAAAAACAAAGTTTATATAACAAAACAAAACATTCACGATCATAATTTTGTTATTGAGTATCATTTGCTTTGATAACAAATCGTTTAGAAAAAGAAACAACATTTAAGTATGTATTGAGTGACTATAGAAATTTGAATCACCACAAGTTTTAATGTTTTTACTAATCATATCGATTGTTAATACAAAGATATAAGTGATAATCTTATCTGACTTGTGTGTGTAATAACAGAGTAACATGAACTCTCTCTGGAGCTGAGAAGGAGCTTCTATCTATCATAGACATCTGTTGTAGTAGTAAGATAAAGTAGAAACCAATTTACCAAGTCAAACAAAACCAAGATTACTAAAGATATGTCCAGATTATAGTGAGAAAGGTTGTATTACTATGTACTCAGTACTATGTTCACTACAGGTTGTAGTGAGAGAGGCTGTACTATAGTACTGTTGCTGATATAAGACAGACTGTAGTCACCATGTTCTCACAATGTAGTTCATGCATTGTTTTATTATCAGCTTTGTTAATATTTTACAATTATCTCTATTCAAACAGGTGTACTAAGCTAACAAATTGTACTACATCACCTCAAGTATGGCAAACCGATCGAGCTAATGTCCTATTATTAACTCAGTAAATCCTGTTGTAATATATACAGATCAATTGACTGATGTAAGTAATTCAATATCCATTAACCACATCTCTATTGTATTTATCTCATATCAGTGAGAGTAGTGACAATAGACCATATATAATTGGAACCACACCACATTTTGTTATCAGATAATACAGTGGAATTTACTCTAACCACTTATTAACTCTTTCACTACTATACAATATTTTACTAACCACAGTGGCATCTACTACAGCTAGTTGCTAAGCTTTTTTAGTGCCTGATAAATTATTGACCTGTGAAAGTAGTGTAGTCTATGAATGTAGATGCTGCTGGTCCAGGGGCATGTTGAATTCTTACATTTTCAACCAAGCTATGTCTATATTGTAATTGTATCTGTCAACAAACACATTAACTTAATTCACTTCAAGGTTGTCCCTACGATAATTGTCTTGCTTTGTGGCTGCCCACAATCTCATTGAATAATTGTATTGTGCTTTGTCTAAGTTATAATATATTGTACATTAGCAGACTTTTAAGGTGTTAATTGATTATGATAGTAGGTAACAACCAAGTAACTATAGCAACAACTAGTTGTAAAATAAAGGTTGAAAAGGTGGGAATTGTACCCACTTCTACTTTACCAAGCAGCCAAGTTCCTGATAACATATTATATATAGTCTCTCAATGGAAGTGTGTGTGCACGTGTAATTGGATGATCTTGCTAATAACTTCCAAAAAAGATAATGTTGTTTGTGTCTATTAGATTACATTTAGCACTAGAATGTGGTATGTCTGGTCACATCATACATTGCTAACATTGTTTTTATAATGATGCTGATGAAGATGACTAGCCAACTGTTCAATAGAGTTAGTGAAATTACGAGCTTTAACTACCAGACATTCATATTGGTTTTTTAAAATCCAATTTGTCATACTCCCCCTCACAGCCAAGCCATTCACAACACTATAATCAGTGCATTCCTGAGTTGTAGTGTGGTTAGCATTATAAGGTTATCTAGTTGGCATACTATTAGTTACAATCACAGAGTATACTAACAGGTGTATAAGAAGAGACACTTCATGTTTGTATGCGCCAAATGATGTAATTAAGTTGTAATTAGTACAACATGGAACTTGTATGGTGTTATGTGGACAGTAAACATTCTAACAATGTTTTGGTCAATTTTGTGGTCAAAACTTTACAACATGGCATTATTGGCCGTCATCATAAACTGAACATAACTTCAAAGGATCATGACTAACAGTTGGCACTAGTCACTCAATGCTTAGTCTGTGTGTTAAATACTTTTTAGTTCAAAGGTTGCTATGTAATTTTTTCAATTTTTTATTACACATGGCCATCAATGTAGCATTGAATTGGTATAGTCATTAGTTATTACAACTAGTACATTATCTACATTATTGTTTAATAAGCTACTTACTATACTATTGATTATAGTAAACCTCAATACTTAATGTTAACACTCTATCATATATTGTAATCTCATGTACTAATCTTCTCTAGACAAACCTGAGGTTGACTATGAATGTTACTAAACATTCCTGAGGTGGCATATGATTGTGTTTTATAAGTTTGAGTCTGCGTACACTAGTAAACCATTAACTGCTAATAGAGAATCTAATGATACCATCAGATGTCCATTACCACCTACTAATGATCTGCCTACATTCACTGAAGGTGACTGGTTAGATAAATGGATGGATGGACAGATGGAAGGATGGATGGATGGATGAACAAATTTCATGGCTGGTATGATAACAATATAGAAAATGTATAAACACACAGATAATTAATTAGAAGTTAGTAGAGACAATCTTTTAACTACAACGTGGTTTGTTATAACATACTAAAATATCATTCTTCAGTCACTATGGCACCAAATTGTACCGCTACTATTATGGGATGCATTTCAAACATTTTAAAACTATGTTAATTGTTTATTAACAAGAGTTGATAGTTATTATTAAAGTGATAGGAATGTTTGAACAGACACTAAGGATGTCTGAACAGGCACTATAGGGTGGCCACATGCCAACTTGCCACATCAATTGTCATCTTCTCAAAGTTGATACAAACACTGTCCTTTTTTGCTGGAAGCAATGTGCCTTCTTACTACATTTATGGCTTAAATATTCTCATGACAATAAGATACAGACAGACTACAGATAGTTCAGATATTTAAAGAGATAATCAGAGATAGTGAGCTGATAGACAGATAGTTAAAGAGATAAGTAGAGATAGTGAGCTGATAGACAGATAGTAAAGAGATAAGTAGAGATAATGAGCTGATAGACAGATAGTTAAAGAGATAAGAGATAACAAGCTGATAGACAGATAGTTAAAGAGATAAGTAGAGATAGTGAGCTGATAGACAGATAGTTAAAGAGATAAGTAGAGATAGTGAGTCTGATAGATGTTAAGAGATAATAGAGATTTGATAGAGAGATAGTTAAAGAGAGTAGTAGAGATAATGAGCAGATAGAGAGTAGTAAAGAGATAAGTAGAGATAATGAACAGATAGAGAGATAGTTAAAGAGATAAGTATGAGATAATGAGCAGATAGAGAGATAGTTAAAGAGATAAGTGAGATAATGAGCAGATAGAGAGATAGTTTAAAGAGATAAGTAGAGATAATAAACAGATAGAGAGGTTAAAGAGATAATAGAGATAATGAGCAGATAGAGAGATAGTTAAAGAGATAAGTAGAGATAATGAGCAGATAGAGAGATTAAAAGAAATAAGTAGAGATAGTCTGATAGAGAGATAGTAAAGAGATAAGTAGGAGATAGTGACAGAGATAGTTAAAAGAGATAAGTAGAGATTATGAGCTGATAGACAGATACCGTAAACGGAAAATTTTCACCGTAAACATCAAAATTTTCGAGGGTAGTTATATTTTCGTGGTTGAGTGACATTGCAAAAATTAGACTCGCAAATAATTAGAAACTAATTCATCCATCGTGTTGCTTACAAGGATACCGAATATCTAAATATTCCAAATCAAATTTTCGTGGTTGACACAAAACATGAAATTATGAGTCGGGAAAATTTACACCGCGAAGTTTGAGTGGCGAAAATTTTGACATTTACAGTAGTTAAAGAGATAAGTAGAGATAGTGAGCTGATAGAGATAGTTAATGAGATAAGTAGAGATAACGAGCTGATAGACAGATAGCTAAAGATAAAACAAACTAATTAGATTTATTTTAATTCTATAGACACAATTGCAGTTAATGTATCACTGAGAACTGCTCAAGAAGTTGATGTCATTTCACTGACTACCGAACAACAAGTTGCCTTCACCAACTGTTCCATCAGGACAACGCAAGTCTCTAATATAACATGTTCTATGCTTTATTATATCCTATAGGTGTTCATCATGTCTCAGTACTCAAAGGACTTGTATGTGGTGTCCCCTTGATAATAACTGCATATCACCACACAAATCTTGTACAAATAATATAGTAAGTCACAGTGATTTAAATCTGAAGAGTCTATGTACTAAATGTCTTTATTTGTTTCTCTTTAGACTGGGAGTCCTGAAAATAATTGTCCATTAATTCAACCCCCAAATCGTTTTGACACTTTAGATTATCTCATTCACTCTAATATGTCATATTCTCTTGTCATTAGAGCTAAAAATCTTCACATCTTTAATTCTGATACGTTTTTCTGTACTATAAAAGATCAAAATAGAAATATACTGTATCAAATTTCAGGACATTGGAATGAAACAACAGTGAATTGTATGGAGACATTAGTAAGTTTATTAAATGGAACATGTACATGTACAACACTCATCCATCCATCTATCAATCATCCATCCATCAATCCATCCATCTATCCATTCATTTGCTTATTCATCCATTCTCCAGTTTAATGTTTCTCTGGATCCAAACACAAGTCTCTTTGAAGCAATATTAGAAGTATTGTTTATAGATGGACAACAGAATAGAATCCCAATTGAAAACCTTAACAATTCTAAAGGTATTTATTCCATTAACAATACCTACTATAACTCGCTTTATAATAATTTATTAGCTATATTTTACTCTTGTCCTTTGATGGAGAAAAATTGCGGACAATGTCTACATATTCAATCAAAGTTCCAATGTGGCTACTGTCCTGACAAGGCTTCCTGCATTCTTGGCTCATTATGTTCTCAGACCACCCTTATGGGTATAGATGCCATTGGTAGTTGTGAGAGACCAGTTATATTATCAGTAAGGATTGCTTTGAATTTGGTGTTGGATGACATATTGTTTTTGTTGTAGTTTTCACCGACAGCTGGTCACATTGATGGAGGGACTGTAATTCAAATTAATGGAACTAATTTAGGAGCTGATGCTAGTCAAATTAAAACCATTAAAATTGAGTCTGTTGTCTGTGATTTCAATAGAAGCACTTATGATCCTGGAAAGAGGTTAGATCTAGTACTATTAAAATGGAGGTGATGTGTTCATTCTCATGTTAGAATTGAGTGTACTACACAACCATCTATTACTGGTCTATTACGTCACCTCTTAAGATTGAATTCACCTTTATTACTATCACCTCTACACAACAATACAAATACCTTGTAAGGAAATTTGTATATAGCATTGATATGACATCACTCTCTCTCTCTCTCTCTCTCTCTCTCTCTCTCTCTCAGATTCCTGCTTTCACGTTTCCTCCAGCCATTCCTAAAGTGGGTCCTTTATCAGGAGGGACAAGAGTTACCATTATGGGCCACAATTTTGGTATTGGTAATAATAGATCCATATATTAGCCGTGGTCATTGTGATATTGTTAACAAAGAAGATATCACGTGAGTTTCGTGATCCTTACTTTTCATTCTCATGTTTCCATAATTCAAACATTACTTTATCGTCAGTTTATTCCCATTTTACACTATTGAAATCCTCATTCTTAGAATCCATTACCACATTCTCAATCTATCAATCTTCATTTTATATCCCTATTACAGTGAAGATTCTACTAACATTACTTGTATAACAAGAAGAAGTAACATGACCACAATTCGAGGTCAAGGTGCTGTCATTATCTCAATAGATTCACATCCATTATATGCTGTGGGTTTTGATTATGAAAATGATCCAGTCTTCACTGATATTCAACCTAATTTCTTCTTCCTTGAGTAAGAGACAAACACACAACTTTTATATGCAAACTATTCTTATAAACTAAATAATCATTGTCTCTATACTTTATGAAAACAATTATTCAGTTATGAGTCATACTGTACCAATGTATATTGTTCACTTTATTATCTTAACATTAGGGGTGGTACTGTGTTCACCATATCTGGTCAAGATCTCAACACAGTTAGAGAACCACAATTACTTATATACTTGCCCAATTCTAGACAACCAATTGCCTCATCAGTAAGTAACTGTAGTTCATAAAGTTCATGTATGAGCTGTTTGTTTGTTTATTATTTCATCTGTTGATTTTTTTTTATTTATTTATTTATTTTCCTTCTAGAATTGCTATGATATTGAGGACATTAGAATGAAATGTCGAGCTCCATCTGTTACTAATAGCAATGTGTCTGTTGATGTAATAATAGGTCTTAAAATGGACAATGTACAACAACTATTGAATCTTAATGTGTCATTAACAGTGCATCAAAATCCAATCTTTATGACCAATTTATGGACGAAATTCAACCAGGAAATAGAAAGAACCTGACAATAACTGTATGTGTATATTAATATGTTTAGATAGATGGATTGACAAATTTGCTTGACAGACAGGATTGATGGAGTTAAATTTACAATATTGATTGTTTTTAGGGGAGTGGTTTTACTTTTAATCTCAAGCAAGTTGAAGTGACAGCTGATGCTCTATCTTGCACACCAGTCCGTAAAACAGACACAGTGAGTTATTGAAGCATAAAGATAAGCTATGCAATTGAGGTTATATATGCACATTAATGGCGTTCTTAGTTTATCTACAGAAGTTTAAAATACACCTATATCTAACAATGGTTTCTAGTCTGAAACTGGTCTAAAAGTATCTCTTTTTTTGTTTCATGTAGAATTTGATTTGTGAAATTGAAGTACCAGCTGAAAACTGAGAGTGGACAAGAATACAGTGTTGTTGTAAGTGACTTTAATAAGTACAACACTTAAGCATGTACTTATATAGTCATTATACAGTAACTTTACTGTGATATTCCATTAGGTCACTCT
This sequence comes from Gigantopelta aegis, assembly GCF_016097555.1. Lineage (NCBI taxonomy): Eukaryota > Metazoa > Mollusca > Gastropoda > Neomphalida > Peltospiridae > Gigantopelta > Gigantopelta aegis. The sequence goes on from NW_024533206.1 coordinate 34,993, forward strand.
CGGGTTTCAAACAGTTACAGTTGGTTCACTGACAATAAAGAAACCACTTAATTTGCTTGTGTTTCTCATCCCTGGCTTTCTTGCTCCGTTTATTTTCTTCATCGTCATCTTTATAGTTATTGTCTCTATATTTTATCGTAAATTTAAACAAAAAGATGAACAAAATGATCGACTCTGTTTTGAATTAGAGAGACTAGAATCCAGTGTTGCCCACGAATGTAAACTAGGTAAGTCTGGGAATTCTGTTTAAATGTAAGTAAAAGAGATTAGCATACAGTGTTAATAGTACTGGCTATGACATGATGTAACATCTATATTACACATATTGGATGTTAAAATGTACTCGCAATTACTTTATAATATCTAATATAACTGTCATTTTAGGATTTGCTGAGCTACAGACTGATCTTGATGAGCTCACTGGTGATCTGACAGGATCACGTCTACCTTATCAAACCTGACATCTATATTCTTCAGAGTTTGTTCCCAGGAGCTAAAGATCATCCTACTTTACATCCACCACAGGTTGGTCTACAATCATTAAAATCCATTTTAAATTAATGTGTAATTGAATGATCATACAAGATGTTTTTTTAAATGTTTTTTTCAATGTTTTCAGTTTCCTGTTCATAAGAAAGCTCAAATGGAAAATGGTATTAAGTCATTTTATTCACTTCTATTGGATAAAACAGTATTATTGACTATTGTACATGCTCTTGAGTCGCAGAGACAATTCTCCATTAGAGACAAGTAAGAAATAGATTATATATTTGTGTGTGTGTTCACTTACTGTGGATGTCTTTGTATAGATCTCATGTTGGATCTTTGCTTATTCTAGCACTTCACGATAGACTTGACTATGCAACTGAGTCAGTTTGATGGATGGATAGATGGATAGACGGACGGATGGATCATCAGATGGGTCGTTGGATGAATAGACAGATGTGTCAATGTGTTTGTTTTTTTTAATATAGAATTTTAAAGCGATTACTGTCAGAACTTGTCAGACGTACAGTGGCAGAATCTTATCCTAAACTTTTACTAAGAAGAACTGAGTCAGTTGCTGAGAAAATGCTTAGTAGTTGGCTAGCATTCACATTACATGGATATGTTGTGGTATGTGTAGATCACATGACCTCACAAAGTCCATAATACATTGTTATAATATAGGAACATACTGGTCAACCATTGTATCTGTTATATAAAGCAGTTAAGGCTCAATTGGAGAAAGGTCCTATTGATGTTATCACTGGTGAGGCCCGTTACTCACTATCTGAGCAGAAACTGATCAGACAACAATTGGACGTAGTGGTAAGTTCTCTTTAAAGCACTCTGTGGTCATGTGATTTGTCTTGTGACGGTCAGGTGATCAATGCTACTGTGGAAACAGAAGATGGTCTACAAATTCCTGTGAAAACTATTGGATTGTGATTCAGTCAGTCAAGCTAAAGAGAAAATGCTGGATGCTGTGTATAAGGTAAAGCAAATTGACCAATCAGATTACTCCACTCACATGTCTTTTTAGAATGCTCCAGTCTCTCAGAGACCACCTCTGACAACTATTGATATTGGTAAGTTGCTTTGTCATAAAGAAACAATAAGATTATGTCCCTATTAATTAAATAGAATATCGCAAATCAGCTAAAGAATGTCTGATCTTACGAGATGAAGATGGTACTAATATCATGGAATATGGATGGAGAAAGATCAATACTCTTGGACATTACTGGGTTCCTGATAGAGCTATCTTCAGATTGGTAGAAAGACACGAACACGCTGGCCCAGGAAAAGGTAGGCATGTGATTATCATATGACTGTCATGTGACCCATTATTTCATTACTAGTGCTTGACTATACTGGTAGTTTGATGATATCTCATGGACATCGCACTAGAACTTTGTCTGATGGAGAGGATGGTACTAGAATATGGCATTTGGTGAGTATATTGTAATTATAACATACTTGATAAAGAAATAATTATTCTCTTTTAGTTTAAACAAATGGAGAAGATCCACGATCATCTCCGTTCATGAGCAAGAAAATGGTCACCGAGATATACTTACCAAGAAGCTTTCAACCAAGGTAAGCACAAACCACTATAATAATCAGACACTGTTATTACTAACAGTACAAACTATAATTACTACATACTATATTAACATTATAAGACACAATGTTGAGTATAATGCTCTTTAATGCTCTCCAACAGACAATTTCTTCAACAATTTGTTGACAACCTTTTCAATAGTATCTTCACTCTTTCTCATCCTCCCCACTTCACCATCACAACTGTATACTCCAGTAGCTAGCACCTTCCCTCACTCTTTTGGTAATCAACTCAGTTATGCTCCAGGATCTGACTCATTGCGGTAGCCATCAAATATCTCTTGATATGTTTGGATGATGAAGCATTGAGTTCAAAAATACTAGACGAAGATGTTGTCCATACATGGAAGAACAATTCATTAGCGCTGAGGTTTTGGGTGAATCTTATTAAGAATCCGGAATTTGTATTTGATATCAACAAATCTGCTATTGTTGATGCCTGTCTGTCAGTGATAGCACAAGTAAGACTAATATTTATATAAATCATACTGTGTATCATGTGACGTTTTACAGGCATTTATTGATGGTTGCTCTTCATCTGATACCAGACCTACAATCGTAAGTACAATTGTACAATTTAGACACTAATTGTAGAACAATTGTTGGTATATTATTTTAATAGAAGTAAGATATAACAGGACAAGTTATGTATTAAGTTAAATTGTGAGATAGTTTGCTTGAGACAATGCTACTTATGTAAATATTGTTGTTGTACAGAATGTTAAGTTTGTTACATTACACAGCCTTCATTTGTTTCTAAACTTTTGGTCTGTGTTTTGTTTTCCAGTTATTATACTTCTTAATAATTATCATTTGTAGAATTCTCCACCAGTAAACTCCTATACAATAAAGAGGTACAAGGCTACAAAGCAAGTGTTAAGTTGTAAGTAATTGTATTCATTAACAATTTGATTGATCTTGATATTTCTAAAAGATTTTATGAAAGGATTCAAGAACTACCAAGAGTCCCTGAGGATATGATGATGCAGTATCTTCGAGAACTGTCTGCGGTAAGGGACATCATAAATTATTACGATAATAACATTATATGTTGTTAATATTGATAATATAGTGTGATTGATCGTTTTTGTTCTCTTTATAGTCTCAAGCTCAGTTATTCAAGAAATCTCAAGAATTCAATATTGATAGTGCAGTCTATGAAATACTGAGATATGCTATAAAGTATAGAGACCCTGTAAGCAAACTTATATTTATTCATCCCATCTATTCTTGTATCTATTCATCTACTCTCATCTATCCATCTCTTAGATTCTTAATGCATTACGTGAATCTGGATTAGAGGCAAAAGCGCAAATTTTTGAGTCTGTGCTACATTGCACTATGTAGCCCCTCCCATTGTTAATGACTTAAACTGTTGATTCTGTTAAGTACAATTAATTAATGTGTGTATTATATTGTATGATCATTAATTATCAAATCTTTTTTAATCATTTCTTTTGTCAGTCTTTTAAAGATAGATTCATGATTATTATAATTACTAATATTTTTAAATAATTTTGTGGTTAATTGGAAATAGGTGGTTCACAAAGTGTTATGTCATCCCATTCCAATCTAGATACCAATTCCATTCTCCTGAATATGCTAATTATTAACTATATTTTTCTGAAGTAATATATGTGTATGTATCAGCTAAAAATGAACACACTAAGAAAAGAGCTGTGGCTGCTATTATCACTCTATCCTAGAATGTATAAATTTCTGGGGGTTAAAATCAAAGAAATATCCATATAGATCTTTATTAAGAAGTTATACTAGAATATGTTGGTTATAAAACACTAAATAATTAATGTACACAAATTTACATGCTGCTCTTATTGTGGGCTCTGGATACATACATCAGATATCATCATATCAGCTAACTTTTGAGCAGCACCAATGATCAAGTTTTCAGTATCAGGGATCATCTTCAGTTGGTATCTGATCTGAGTTGGCAGTGATAACATTTTGTTCATCATCATCTTCTTCATATGGTATGTCATCATCTTTCATTAAATTTAGGGATATATTCCTTACAATTATGTCCCCCATTTATTGATACATTTGACAACACATACTGTAAATATTCCTAATGTAAATATTTCAATGTGTAATAATGTCAGTGTGTTTAATTTTCATACATTGTTCAACATTCCTCATGTATGTAGATTAATTTAACTTAATTTCTATCATCTCTATCATTATATGGATGCTATTTCATTGACCAAAAGAACATTTGCACACAACGTGATTAAAAAATATATTACAGAAATTATACCACATTGGCCGGGTGGGAAAATATCATGAGCACGTGTACACACCTAGCAAGAAAAGCGTGACCACCATTATGGCGGGAAATATCAGTCACTAGCACACGCCTACCAGCCAATAATAATATTGGTAGCATGTTGTGGTAGTGTGCTGGCATTTCCCGCCAAATTGTCACGAGTTTGTGCCTTGTGTTTGTCATGACAACGATGTCTTGAAAACATAAAAGAACTTCATGTTGTAAGCTTATACTAGGTCACAGACCCCCGTGGGTCTTCGTCGCAACGACTTGTCGTTGATTGTTCTCAGTTCTCTAATATTTTGATTGTTTTGAGTTCTTCGATGGATTGATTGTTTCAGTTCCCTGATATTTTGATTGTTTTTGAGTTCTTCGATGGATTGATTGTTTTCAGTTCTTCAATGGATTGATTGTTTCAGTTCCCTGATATTTTGATTGTTCTCAGTTCTTCGATGGATTGATTGTTTTCAGTTCTTCAATGGATTGATTGTTTCAGTTCCCTGATATTTTGATTGTTCTCAGTTCTTCGATGGATTGATTGTTTTCAGTTCTTCAATGGATTGATTGTTTCAGTTCCCTGATATTTTGATTGTTTCTCAGTTCTTCGATGGATTGATTGTTTCAGTTCCCTGATATTTTGATTGTTCTCAGTTCTTCATGGATTGATTGTTTTCAGTTCTTCAATGGATTGATTGTTTCAGTTCCCTGATATTTTGATTGTTTCTCAGTTCTTCAATGGATTGATTGTTTTCAGTTCCCTGATATTTTTGATTGTTCATTTCTCTGATGGATTTATTATTCTCAGTTCTCTGATATTTTGATTGTTCACTTCTCTGATGGATTGATTCTCAGTTCTCTGATGTTTTCTGGAAAAAGATGAGTCGCTCTCCTGCCTGGTCTCTTCTGTCTTCTTCCTTCAGCCTTCTTTCCTCTTCTTTTAATTTTTATTTTTATTTTATTTTGGGCTATTCAGCCCATACACCATGCACACACTCATACAAATCCTATTAATTATCTCCCCCCTGCCGCTCGGCGGCCTAAAAAAAAATTTTTTTTAATATCTCAGGCCGCCGAGTGGCGGGGGGGAGCTCTGATCTTCTAGGGTGCGTGTGTGTGCTGTGTATGTGAGTGTGTTGGTAGTCCCTTTTCACTTCCTCTGTCTCTCTTCACTCTCTATCCACTCTTTGTCACTATCAGTTCATAACTACTCTCTTTTTCTTTCCTTGCAGGAGCAGCACTGGTGAAAAAGGTGAGCTGTCTCTCCATCCATCCATCCACTTCTCATCCATTCTTTAGTAATCCAGTTGTTATTCTCTCTTTCTCCCTCTATGTTCTCAATATGTGGACTGACTGGACTCTTGGGAACTCTCTCTATCTTCTCTTTTCTACAATTTTTGGATTGGAGACCTTCATTGGACTTCTTGTGGACTGACTGGACTCTTGGAACTCTCTATGTTCTCTTTCCTACAATTGTTGGTTTGGAGACCTTCACTGGACTTCTTGGGGACTCTTCAACTACAAAGACTTTTTTTATTTGTCATTTTCTAGTTTTATTTTTTTCTTTCTTTAAAAAATTTAATTTTTTATGGTTTTTCTCCTTTATATTTTTTTAGTTTTTTCTTTTTTTTCTTATAGTTTAGAATAATCTTTGTTGTTTGTTCTAAAAAAAACATTTTTCACTAAAATCTTAACTTTAGTCTTAACTTTAGTTTCAAAGGTTATTTTTAAAAAATATATTTATAGTTTTTTTTGTTTTCAAAGGTTATTTTTTTAAAAATATATTTATAGTTTTTTTTGTTGTTTGTTCTAAAGAAACATTTTCACTAAAATCTTAACTTTAGTTCAAAGGTTATTTTTTAAAAAATATATTTTTATTTTTCTTCTATTTATAGTTTTTTTTGTTGAAAAAACATATTTTTTAAAAATATATTTTTATTTTCTCTTCTATTTATAGTTTTTTTTTGTTTGAAAAAAACATTTTTCACTAAAATCTTAACTTTATTTTTTAAAAATATATTTTTATTTTCTCTTTTATTTGTTTTTTTGTTGTTTTATTTTCTCTTTTATTTATAGGTTATTTTGTTGTTTGTTCTAAAGAAACATTTTCACTAAAATCTTAACTTTAGTTCAAAGGTTATTTTTTAAAAATATATTTTTATTTTCTCTTCTATCTATAGTTTTTTTGTTTGTTCTAAAAACATTTTCACTAAAATCTTAACTTTAGTTTCAAAGGTTATTTTTTATTTTCTCTTTTATTTATAGTTTTTTTTATTTTCTTTATATTATTGTTTTGTTTTAAAAGAAACATTTCCACTAAAATTTATCAAAAGTCAATCTTAACTTTTAGTTATTTTATTTCTCTTTTCTAGTTTATTATTTTTAGTTATTTTATTTCTTTTTTCTAGTTTATTATTTTTTTCTTTATATTTAATAGTTTTCTGTTTTTATATTAATTGTTTTTAAAAAACATCTTTCACTAAAATTGTCAAAAGTCAATCTTAACTTTAGTTTCAAAGATATTTAAGTTAATTATTATTGACTTCAATTTCTTTTGAAACTGTAATACCTTTTATCTTTAATAGCAACAATCAGTTTATTTACCATTGTTGTTTGTATATTATAGTCATAGCTTTATGTATTATTTATTCCTTTAGTTTACAAGAAAAAATTATTTAATTTCAATCATATTATATCGTTTTTTTACAAAAAAAAACTATATCATTCATTGATATATTAATTGATTTTTAATTTATCTGATCAGCAATTAATTAATAGTCTTCTAGATACACACAATATTACAGTACTTTATCTATTTAGCTCTACAATTGTTAACAACAGTATAACAGTTTCATCTTTGTAATGTAATGTTACAAACAATGTGTTGATTGTAGCAAACAATTATAGTTATAGTCAAAATTATATAACTTCAGTAATGATTTTAATTAGTATTAATACCAGCAAATAACTAACAATACAATGTAGTCTTTTCAATCAATTGTATTAACCTGCTTTGTTGGTTAGCTTACAGTCTGTAATTCTGTGACCAAGTTGATCACCCAGAAGAAAGTAAACAACAAAGAATGTGAACTGACATTCTGCTCTCAACAAAGTCCAAGAGGTATTCTTATATGAGATGTAATCTATAGATCTGTACAATTACAAGTTACTGTTATAGACTTTGGTTTCTATTGCTGGTCCATCTGGATCCATTTCCTCTCTTGCAACTATAGTTTCCGAAGTCAAATAGACAAACATGAATGATTACAGAAAATACCATTAGCTAAATATTCAATATACTTTAAGTATAGTTTTGTATTGTTGCCTTTAGTTTTTTTGATGTGTTTTTACTAATGGCTGTGCAATAATCGTGTATACGCAATTTTTCATTCTAAATTTCAGCACAACAAATGCAGTTTTCCCAAATAGTGTCACATTAATTATTATATCTCAATTTGCCTCATTGTAATATTCATATTGTTACTGTCCTTATTAAGTATAAAACTGACAGTCCCTCATATGTCAAACGTGTACAAACAAACACCATAGACACTAACTATGGATCAACTTTGATGTTCGTATCATTTCATGTCCAGATATTAGTAACTATATTCGATTCCTTTTTAACTTTTTGTTTATTTCATTTTTATATTTTTTTTGTTTTATGTTTTTAAAAGTAGTTCTAAATCAGTCAGCTTTTAAGATGATTCAAATTGAACATAATGTTTTTGAATGTAGGTGCCTCAAAGTAAAGCCTACATCATATCTACATAGTCATTTGATATACTTTAATATAAATCAATATTATTTAAACTAATTATTTTAAAAATGACAATTATTTATTAAATTTGTCTCATTTGTTAACGAGCTCTATCATGTGGTTCTTTAGGTTGATAGCCAAGTCTTGGTTCAAGTGGACGAAGACTTGATGGATGTAACATCCTCCACATTGTCGACACTCTTGCCTTTGCCTTTCCAAGCATTACCACTGTACCATTTGTGATCACACTTGTCACAAAAAAACATACGCCTTGGTCTTCTTAGAATCTAAAGAATACATTATAAGTATTCAATCTAAAATCTAATCCTTGTCTCTTAAGTGTTCGTTGAATATTTTTACTAACAAAACAAAAAATTTACCTTATATAAATAAAATAACTCACAATATTTCCATATCAATACCTAGCTCTCTACTGTCTCTACCTCATCTAGTGTTACTTCACTGATGAATCTTCAATAAATAAGAGCTGGATAATTTCACAGGATATATTAAAGACTGATAGCTTGTCAATGTAGCATTTGCATATGTTATATGAATGCATAAGTTTCTGGGAGTTAAAATCAAAGAAGTATCCATATAGACCTTAATTATTAAGTTATCCAGAACATGTTGGTTATAAAAAACTATGATTATTTAATATCAAGGAACTATTTTGTTTAATAAATGACATTGGTACAAATTCACAGTACAATAATGTAGGTCACTTCTTGTCATGGGCCCTATTTACATTAGCTATTATCGTATTAAGTTATATACAAAAATACAAAATACAAGTTCCTTGGGTAAATATAATCAATAATTATAAAGTACAATATTTACATGCTACTCTTATTGTGGGCTCTGGATACATACATCAGATATCATAATCAGCTAACTTCTGAGCAGCACCAATGATCAAGTTTTCAGTATCAGGATCATGTTCAGTTGGTGTTTGATCACCATCAATGGTAGGAGGTGTAAGAGACTCCTCTCTAACACTACTAACTTCAGTCACTGATGAGTTTTTCAGTGATTACACTTTCTTCATCATCATCATCTTCATAAGATAGATCAATATCTTGAGGAACATAATCCTTACAATTATGTCCTAGTTCTTGACACATTTGACAACGAGCTCTATCATGTGGTTCCTTAGGTTGATAGCCAGGTCTTGGTTCAAGTGGGCGAAGATTTGATGGATGTAACATCCTTCCACATTTTCGACACTCTTGCCCTTTGCCTTCCCAAGCATTTACCACTGTACCATTTGTGATCACACTTGTCACAAAAGAATTCTCCAAACATACGCCTTGGTCTTCTTAGATTCTAAAAAGTACATATCAAACTCGACACACTCTACAATAAGGGACATCATTGACTTCACTAGCACAGCATTTCCTTTTGATCACACACTGGCATTGACGCATTGATATGTCGCAAGTTTATCAATAAGCTAATGATAAAAGTAATAAGAGATATTTTTATATTATAATAAACCTTTTTCTTATATGGTAACATAGAGTGTGGACAGTCCTTCCCTTGGCACTGTTTCCTGCCACCAGTAGATTTTTCGAACTTTCCATTTCTCTCCACCAAACATCAACTTGTATTTTGCTACATAGAGCTACAAAACAGGAATAATGATATATGAAAAGGGGAGAGCAAAAGATATGGAAAAAACTGTCTTACAAGAGGTGAATAATAACTAGGTAATCCAGGAGTGGTCATCATAGGTAAAACCTATATAAATAACAAAGTTATGTGTTGATATAAATCACCATTTGTTACTAATAAAGTTAAATTGTCACAAAAACATAAATTAATTATTTAGGTCCACTCCCACTAAATCATTGTTTGAATAATTAATATACTACACGTTTATATGGGAAGATAGACTCCTTCTTCATGCTGCTATGTGTTTGCTAAAAATAGTAACACACATTGTATCTTACTATATTTAAGGTTTAGGGTCTAGGGAATAGAGGGATCAATTAATGACATAATCCCACAAATTGTTACATGTAAAAGACAACAACCACTGAATTTTTACTATGATAATTAAGAAGAATGTCTTTGGTAGTCACAATATTGAAATGGTATAACCTTAGACTATGTCAGGCAGGAAAAAAATTAAAATTCTATTCTACAACCAAAATACTCTTTATTACAGGAGGGTGTGTCAATGAACAATACCATAACTACACATTTCATGACAACATATAGGTTCAATTATAATAGTTAGGAGTGATTGGTTAAGGAGTCATCAGTAAAAGTACTAACATTACCTCATTAGGAGCTTTCGTGTCTGGACTGGATTGTATCAATTGGTCAGATCTTTGGAAACTGCAGTACACAATAATCTACAATAAAATTGTTTATCAAATACCTTTCTTTGCTTTTGAAGATAATGTTGAATCCTTAACCATCATTTGTTTCATTTCTAAAAGAAATAATAAAATGATTTTAATATTTATTGTACAAGAGAGTTAATAAGAATACTGATCACATTGACAATAACACATGTAGAATTACTTTCTATTTCCATAGTCTTTTTTTACTGATGGTTTGTTGCATTTCCAGTTTCCTTTCCAATTCATCAACTTTCTAATTTGAATAACCAAACATGCAAACCTTGACAAATGTTGCCTTTTTATATCTAACCTCATTGACTTGTTGCATTTCCATTTTCGGCTCACTTTCAATTCTTTAACTTCCTATGTTCAAAATAGAATAGTGAGTGTTGTCTATATCTTACTTCATCTCTCCTATGTTTGTCATAAATAGTACAATGACCTATATTTAATCTGATTAATCCTTTAGTCTTCACTAATTCAAGGGGTCTCTTGGGCATTGGCAATAAGTAATGCTGCTAAATTTAGTGGAAGATACAGATCACGGCAATGGAGTTGACTTCTTTGATAACTTTAATCTGCACGTATTTAGCATATCTCTTGAACGATTTATGCAGAATATCTCTGACATCTTCAAGCATATACTCCTCTGCATTCCAGTCTAACACAACGGTCAAACGTCTCACTCTGAAGAGAAAAAGAACCTTCTGCAACTTCAAATTTCTCATCAAGGCAAAGACTAGTGTAGGTACTTTGACAGAACTTGTCAATACATTCTTTGTAAGTTTCAATGTGTACTGTAGCCTCTGTGATGTCAAATCGTTTCACAAGGGCTTCTAGACAACCAATATCAATAAGTGTACATTTTATTGCGCACAATATTTACATACTTCATCACATACAATGAGCATGAGTCAATTCTGGCTTCATATGATAAAAACAGTCTTCAAGATATATTTTTAATTCTTCCAAAGGTTGGAGGTGATTCTTTAATGAGAGTCGTATTTTATTGAAGGCTGTTCCAAACTCAGTTCTAATAGAATTAAACTCAGAACGCATACTTCGAGATATGTGAATTTCTTTTGTACAAATTCCTATAGAAAAATATGATAATTATAATTATAGACGCACAGTGCTATCACTTACTATAATCTGCTTTGATAGCATTAGCTAATGGCACATTTTTCAGTGAAACTTCAATAGTGCACCAACAAACATCTCCAAATTGTGGCGATCAGTATGTACAGCAAAGCGTATAGATTGCAAACAGAACTGTTCTTTTCTCTGACAAAGAGCGACTTTGATCTTTAATACTATTAAGTATTCTCTCTGATATCACCTTCTCTGTATGAAGTATCTGTGCTATAGGAATAGGATGTTGAAGAGACTGAGAGAGACTACCATAATGACACCGTAAACTTCACTAGCACAATCTTTTTTGATTGATCTCATTATTGTGACCAGTATTTGCTTGGGTTTCATTGCGGTCATTTGGTCATCTGGAAACTTTTTGACTAAACAAGAATTATCAGTATTAGTCCATAGTAGTAATAATAATAAATTAAAACTTACTATAATCACTGACAATTTTGTCAGATAGAAATTTGTCTCCTCAAATTTGGACAGTGTTATAGCTAACAATTTCAATTTCCTATGGTCTGAAGATATTGCTGCCTGAATAGCAGAAACAGAGTTGTCTTCTTATTATCCATAGAGCTCTCTAAAGTCTCTACCTCATCTAATGTTGCTTCACTGATGAATCTTTCACTAAAATAGAGCTGGGATAATTTCACAGGATATATCAAAGACTTTGATAGCTCATCACTGTAGTGTTGAAGTATGTGTTAGCTTCATTACAGGGAATCACTTCCTAAGCAAAGATAAAAATCAACTCGTAAAACTGAGAAATAATTTAGTACTTACCAGTAAACTCCCGGCTTAACATCTCCTCATACTTTTTAGCAGTAGTGATTTCTCCAATGACTTCCTTCTTTAAGGCTTCTAGAACTTGTCTTCTGGTAGCATGTGGATTTGTATCAAACCACAATTGAAACATTTTTGATGTTTTGTAAGTATCATCTTCTTGTTCTTCTTTAATAGAGTTCAGACTCTTAACATTTAGTTCCAGTTGTATTCCTAATTGATACCATTTACTGCCAATGATAACGTGTTCACATAATTCTTGAAGAGTTGGCTTCTCTTGTAAAATCTCGTCAAGAATGTAGCCATGACACACCCCTAGATCCTCCCTCTCGATCAAGAAGGGGCGGGGCTGCTATTCTATTACCTGTCTATAATGGACACAGGTCTCTGAAAAATATTTATTATATAAGATCTCCAAGAGAGAAAAAGACTTTGGCCATGGGATGGTTTGTAACATTACTTTAACACTTATAACACATTCATTACTTAGAATTGAAAGTATTTACACTTCGATATGAGCAACTTTATTAAAACATTTCATTATACATAACAAATACTATCTAATAAGTAGTAACTGAAGACTGATGGTTATTCTTAGGACTCTATAAAATATAGTTGTCTAAATGTCAGCAGTTTTAGAAGTTAATAGCTTTGCCACAATATGCCATTAAACTAGCTTCACGTAATGCCTCAGCACAGGTCTGAAAATATAGAATTGAAAAATCAAACTAAATTATACACTATCCTATTATTAAAAAGACAATAGTTAATTAATTTATAATAACATGTACTGAGTATATATTGAATATTAATATAGGGAGAAGGATGATGCTTTTTTAAAAGTAAATTTCATTTTAGTAGTCAATAGCTTTGCCAAAGTAAGCCAATAAACAAGCTTGACGTAATGCTTCAGAACAAGTCTATGATTAAAAGAAAGATAGCAATCTACATTTTCCCATACTGCAATATTTTAATTGCATAACTTGTAATGACTTATAGTTAATTAACTCACAGGATGGGCGTGGCACACTCTAGCAACATCTTCTGCTGATGCTCCATATTCGAGTGCTAAAACAGCTTCATTAATTAACTCGCCAGCTGTCTAATAATGAGATGGGTAAACTCCTCTAATTAAGAGTTAACAAAACTTACTGAGCCAACAATATGTGCTCCTAACATTCTATCTGTTTTCTTATCACTAATAATCTTACTAAACCATCTGTGTCCGCTGCAAGTGATGTCATCATTAAATAACATGATATGTCACATGACTACATTATACCATTTGTCTTTGCTCGACTATTGGCAGAAAAAGGAAACTTGCCAATATTATATTCCACACCTTCTTCCTTTAACTGTTCCTCACTCTTTGCCTACCCATGCAACCTCCTAATAAAGGGATAACCCTGTCATTAGTGAATTAGTTAGAGGTCTTACAGGATGAGTATATATGACAGAAGGTACACAGTTGTAGTCTAAGTGACCTGCTCCACCTAACATGTTCTCAACACATATAATACCTATATATAAAGGGTGTGGTCATATTGTACATATACATGTACAATAATACCTTCATCTTCAGCTTGTGTGCTAACATTGGTCCATGAATACAGTCACCGATGGCATAGACACTGGAAAGAAGAGAGACGAGAGAGAAACCAGAGAGAGAGAGAGAGAAAGAGAGAGGGAGGGAGGGAGTAGTGTGAATGTCAACACAGTCATAGGTGGTATACCTTGGTACTGATGTTTGAAATGTGTGATTTACTGGTATTCTTCCTTTGTCATCTAATGATATACCAATTTTCTAAATAGAACAATACAATTTATAATAGTCTATATACTATATATCACTGAGCTACTGACCTCGAGTCCTAAATTTTGAGTATAAAGGACGACGTCCAACACACACCAGTAACACATCACATTCTAGCTGTTGTTCTTTACCACCTTTAGCTGCCTCAACTGTGACCTGAAAAACAACCATTAATAAACCAATAATGTCCATCTATCCATTCAACCATCCACCATCAATCTAGGTAGCCATTTGTCACTACTAACCTGAATACCTGAGTCAGTTTTCTCAGCTTTAGTTACCTTAGTATTCAATTTAAAATCTAATCCTTGTTTCTTAAGTGTTCGTTGAATAGTTTTACTAACAAAAACAAAAATTTACTTTATATAAATAAATAACTTACGATATTTCCATATCAATACCTAGCCCTCCTACATGACCTAAAAACTCTACAGCAGTGACCTTTGAACCTAACCTAGACCATACTGAACCCTACAGGAAGAAGGTATAGAGTTATAACTTGGATGACATGACTTACCAATTCTAAAACCAATAACACCAGCTCCAATTACTAGTAATCTAGGAGGGACTGACTCTAAAGACAGAGCACCTGTTGATGAAATAACAGTCTTTTTCATCAAACTAGAGAGAGAGAGAGAGAGAGAGAGAGAGAGAAATACGTATGTTACAAGTTATGATACAATATTTTACATCTAGTCCAGGAAATGGTATAGGCTCTGAACCAGTAGCAATCAATATCTTTTTAGTTTTAATAACTTCATTTGATCCGTCATTTTTAGTGACTGTCACTTCATTAGGAGATGAGATATGACCAAAACCAGAAACAGAGTCACCTAGTATAATGAGCATATGACACAATAAATTAATAGACAATATATTACTTTATTATTTTTAAAGAGATAAGCAATACCAGATGTTAATTGTTTGACAGCTTCTTCTTTTTGTTTCATCATTCCACCTAAATTGAGTTTGACATCACCAACTAATGAAATAAGATATCACATGACTATCACATGATTTATTGTACCCTCAATTCCTCGGTTTGCAAAATCATCTTTTGCATGTGATAAAGATGAGAATTATTTAAGAGAGCCTACGTTGAGAGTTGCGAGAGAAAGCCTTAATTCATTCATACATTTATACACAAACACACCTTTGATGGAATACAGCCAACATTAAGACAAGTCCCTCCTAAAGTAGCATCTTTTTCAACACAGATTGTCTAAAGATATATTTAATAGAGACATATATATATAGAGATGGCACTACCTTAAGTCCTAATTGTGCTGCTTTTGATTGCAGCCACATAACCACCTGGACCACTTCCAATAACAAACTAGATCAGTGTCATCTGAAGAGGAACAAATAGGCATTAATTAGAAAAAATGATAGTAGGTTAAGAGTAACAATATATAGGCATTTACTAAGAAAGATTACTGACCACTAAGACTAGAACTAAGTTTTCGAAGAGATGGAGAGGCTGTATAAGCTATATCTAATAAAATAAAGAGATTTGATTACCAATTAGTAATAACTATATTCAATATAACTTTAGTTGCCCACAAACGTCTCAATATCAAGGAGGCCATCTTAATATTGAAAATGTACAATCTCAGACCCAGAGTCCCAAACTTCCAGACTGAGCTTGAAACTTTAAGATGATGCAACAACGGAAGTTTAATCAAAGAGGCGTGTCTATTAATTATTAATAATAATTATGATGACTAATGATCACCGCTACTCATGCTTTAAGAAGTGTTGATACCCTAGGAGTGGCCATTGGTCACAAGTATAGTTATATATCAAAGGAGACAGTAACATCGGTAAGTTCACACTGGAGTTATGGCTGCAGTAACTACTGCTATTATCATTTATCCGTGCTACTGTAGTCACTGTTATTCTTTTGATACAGAAAAATGCTTGGAAGAGTTAGGCCAAGTGGAGTACATCAAAAGAAAACTTTGGATCAATTGCCATGGTCTGTTGTGAGAAAAACTTACTCAGTTATTAGATCGTCCTCATCCTGACCATCAAACTGGCAGGCTTTACTGTCACATTGTGAAGTGGTTGGTAAGTAAGATGCCATGTGTGTTTTGTGTGTGTGATGGAGGAATTTTATCTAAACATTTTATTTACATTAAAGAAATATTATAGTAAAGGAACAATTGACATATTGTAAATGAACTTGTTACTCAATGTATTTAAACTCAATAACATATAATTAACTTTTATTGATTGTATTATTAAAATTTCCTACATTGTGTTACAAGAATTATTTCAATAAACAATATTTGTTTTGATAATTTTCAGGTCTTCAGTTTTCATGCTGATGAGGTTGCCAATTTCCAGTCAATAGCCAATAGAGCAGTAGGTAGTCCTTCTGAGGCAGTTATTCAAGACTTTATCACTCGTGGTCTCACTACAGATGATCTTATCTCATTCTTGAGGATATGGGACACAAAATTGGCATGAAAATTCTTCTTCAACCAAGGTAGGTCTTCCATTTAAGAAGTAAGAGAAATTCCCTGTCCTCCTACTTAGTGTATATTGAATTTGAACAAATTAACATGTGACATATGTAGCTAGAATTTTTGTTATTCAATAAAATTAATATAATTTTTTGTGTGTTGACCATTACTCCTGAGTTATTGTTAGGTAGTTGTTCTGGATCTTCTTTGATTTCTTTAACTGTATGGATTATTTAATGAGGCTGGTTTATAATATTGATGTTTTGAATCCCTATTTATTGCCCCAGTGATATAGGGTTGCTATATGTTTATTACTATATTGTATGTTGTCTTCCATATGTGCCATTCATAATGATAACTGCATATTGAAAGTTGTAGACCTGTGAACTTTGTAAACCATCACAACAACATTTTTGTAATAGGAATGCTCTCTCTCTCTCTCTGTCCTGTCTCTCTCTATGTCTCTCTCTCTCCTCTCTCTCTCTGTCTCTGTCTCTCTCTGTCTCTCTCTCTCTCTCTCTCTCTCTCTCTCTCTCTGTCTGTCTCTCTCTCTCTGTCTCTCTCGTCTCTCTCCCCTCTATATCCCCTCTATATACATAGGTTATTGATATACCAAGAAAATGTATTGTTAAATTAATGTTTGTATAGATACCATGTATGGGTAAGAGACATAGGCAATAAGAGAGACAGCTCTAACGAAAGTGTTATTTTTAAATTACCCTGTAGAAGAGGAGGAAGTGGACAAACTTGTACACATTGTGTGGGTGTACTGATAGCCCCTCTGTCTCTGAGAAGTTGCCATGGATCATTACAATCCCATAACCATTAGCTCCTGTCAATTACAATAGGAAATTCAACCATGTACATTATATCCTTTTTGAAAGATTTATTTAAAATATCACGAAAACTATCTAAATCATCATATTACAGAGTTTTTAAAGTAGCTTGCATAATATTAATTATTATTTAGACAAGTTTCAAAACCTCAAGTGTTACATGACTCTATTACAATAGGGAGTTTTTTGTTAATACTATAATAAACCTACACAGGTTAATGTTTTTACCACAAAGTATACAAGTTTTTTTAGTGTTTTTTGTTTAGTTAGCAACCAATGGGCTGGGATGATAACATGAGAGCTTAAAAGTGAAACTACACTAATGAACCACATGCATTGGCTGTGAACTCACACTGAAAAAAGTGACATTCAAATTTAGATGTTTTGTCGTATTGTGTGTCTCTTTTTGAAATTTGACCTGAAAAGTGATGATGTTAGCATTAGAGATGTAGTATAATTGATCTTTCAGTTCATACTTTACTATAGTACACACAACTTGCATCATCTGTTCTCACATATATGGTAATAGCATGAAAGTAGTTCCCTTTGACTCATTCTTTTTCCTGTTTCAATGACTTTCAATTCTTTTTTGCTTCCTAGTTTCTCCTCATCTCCTGGCAACAAACAGCTCAGGAGACTAGTCCTCAGGATGATCCTCCTAGGAGCAATAATGGTGGTGGAGGAAGGAAAGTAGTCAAGATTGTACCAGTTCTTCAGGTCAGACGGCCCATTCAGCCGCAGCATCAATATCATCCTGAAGCTGGACCACTTCCACTTAATGTTCCTCCCACTGCTATGGCACCTACAGTAATTCGTGTTTCACAAGGTCACACTCATGATTATCCTCCTGTTTGTCAGCCAATGGGATACAATGGTTACTCAAACTATGCTTATCAACAATCATCAACCCCTTAATCTATCTACTCAATACCTAACCACACTATTCCCCTAATCAATCAGGATATTTCTTTTCACCTCAAACCACACCAACAGCACAATTTAGTTCTCCACCTCCCCCTCCTTACTCTCCACACATCCCCTCCCACTCGCTCCCTTCAACCTACTCCTCCCACGGAAAATATTCCTTCTCAAGAACCTCTCCGACTTTCATCAAGCCCTCAAGGTCAAGGCAATACAATGGAAGTGGATCATCTCCTAGAGGATCTCCAGGACTCAAAGTAACGGCACTTCTCCTGTTTTTTCAGTGCCACAGACGCTTCCGTTCTCTTGGGGAGAGAGATCAGAGGTGACAACGTCAAGAACTGAGTGGAGGATCTCCAATCTTCTTCATTAGGTTAGCAGTAGTAGACAAAAAAAACATTGTCTATATTAACTATCTACAAACATTTGAGTTGGTAACACTAGTTAAGTTCATGTAGAAAGGCAATGAAAAGATATTCTGAAAATTGTTTAGGTCAATCCTCAATATAGAAGGTATAAAAGGAATTGAACTTGAAGCCAAAGTTAGACTGCAAAGTATGTTATGTTATACCTTGTATGTCTGACTAAAGGAATGTTGTCACACAACATGATTTGTTATTTTATGATACATTTGTTTGTATGTGTTTCCTAGATACTGCAAGTTTGCCATCAACTAGTCTCCTCTGATGTACCCAGTAGTGCCGCACAACCAATAACTGCCGCCAATCCAGGACCTGATCTACGACTTAGTAATCCTACATTTCCTTATACTGATACGATCTCAGTGCTGCTACTTTTAATTTTTCACGGAGGGTCTCAATTTGGACACGGAGCATTTGGACCAGTTGTCTTTAGAGCCATATAATTGAGGGTGTGGCATTTTGAAGGGTAAGGCCAATTTTGGTTCAATATTAAGAAGTTGCTCTAATGTAAGATACAACAATGAAAGTCAACTAGAAATATTGTTCTCTTGCATTGATTGATTGTGTTTATTCATTGGATAGAAGTAACTTTTCTTTAAATGCACACATTGTGATGACTCACAATTTCTTTTTCTATAGAGATCAGAAATGCAGTCCGATGAGTGAAGGACACACTATTTTTGATTAAAAAGACACGGGGTCCCTTCATCAGGAAAGCTGCTATGCTTGAGTTGCAATCACTAATTAAGAATAGCGATTCTACATCTCTCCTCTTCTCTCTCTCTCTCTCGTCTCTAACGTCCTCTCTCCCTCTCTCTCTCCCCCTCCCCTCTCTCATCTCCCTCTCTCTCCTCCCCCCCCTCTCTCTCTCTCTCTCTCTGTTAACTTGCTTTTTCTCTCTCTAGATATAAACATCGTAACATTTCTAGTCTTGTAGCAATCAGTGGATGATGGACCCAGACCTTGTCTGGTTTATGAGAACCCTACCAACATGGAGAATGGATCTCTGGCTGATGTCCTTCTCGGCAAGGTTGTATCATAAATTATACACTATATTTAATATTGTGTAGAGAGAAAATATCACTTTTGTCTTGGAAATTACGTATGGAGATAGTTAGTCAAGTGGCTGAGGCTTAAACTTTTTGCATATTTAAATGATCCTCATTGTTTAATACATGGAGATGTTAAAAGGTAAAGTTAAGAGGCAGGAAGGAGTGAAGGAGTTAGTGGAATTGCCAAAATTATACTATTTTTTGATATAGTTACTTATTTTAATAAGTACTATTATATTCTGTATAATTATTATATATAGTTATATTCTGCCATAATCTCATCTTAATGTGCATCAATCATCATTTTAGTTTAAATATTTCTTTGGATCGACACATGACTCTAAACTCTCAGACTTTTGTCTGGCTCGTGAATGTTACACTCGTCATCTCATATGACAACTGTCAGTGCAAACCAAGGTCGCGTGTTGCCATGGGAACAGTAGCGTATATGGCACCAAGAGTTTTTTTCCGTAATCCAAAACCCTCATCTAAGACAGATGTATATGCATTTGGTGTAGTCCATGTTAGAAGTATTCACTGGTCAGCTGCTGACGATCCTAGGTCGTGATATACGTTACACTTTGAGTCCAATCTCATCTTATGCTCCTCTCTTTCATTTTATAATAATGGCAGGTCTACCATCTGCAGCCATTGTGCAATGATCCGACAAGAACAGAGAGCTATTATTCATTCATGAGGCTGATGTGAGAGGTGCCTGGCCCCAGATACAGCAGTAGGTTTCCTTTGTCATTGCTACCTTTTGTCTTCAAGATAAACCAAAATTAAGACCACCCATGAACCAGGTAAATATGATTATATGACTTTATTAAAACTGTCTCTGCACACGTTGCCTATGTGTATTGATCTGTTAAGCAAATAGATATAATTTTGTGTACAACCACTTATCTATCTATTGATCAATCCATCCACATGTCTATTATTATTAATCTATCTATTAAAGGAGTTGTACTTGTATTTATAAAGGTTTTAAATGGTAACACAGATACTGCTGCCACAATGCTATTATGAAAAACAAATATCCTTTGAATGTGATAGTAAATGGCATGTATTTCTGGTTGTAGCAATTTTCATTGTTTATATGCAGGCAGTACAATTGTAATCTATCTTCTCATTATCATAGGTACGAGACCAGATTACAATACTACTTGATGAAGCTGTACTTCAACAGAATCTCCATTTATCACAATCCAGACCACAACAAACTAGGCAAGGTCTTATTATAAAAAAAAATTTGAACTAAGTAGTGGAAATATATATATATAGGTGGAGCTAAGTTCATTTGGACATGACCTTT
The DNA here is from genome assembly GCF_016097555.1 of Gigantopelta aegis. Classification (NCBI taxonomy): domain Eukaryota; kingdom Metazoa; phylum Mollusca; class Gastropoda; order Neomphalida; family Peltospiridae; genus Gigantopelta; species Gigantopelta aegis. Next base: position 56,241 of record NW_024533206.1, read on the forward strand.
TTCTAATCAAGTTAGTAATTAGTTACTGCCTGAATTAATCAAAGACATAATTAATTACTTTTTATTGTTTTTGTAAGTGTTTAAATTTAATTTTCCCTGTTTTGAAAATTAATTCTGAGCAAAGTGAAAACTATACTTTGGGAAATGATTGGAAGATCAAATATGTAGGTCCAAGTCTAGCTGTATGCCTTTAGTGGTCATGAAAATAGTTTTTTACAATTTCTCAAGGAAAGGTAACTTTTGTACAAGTAGTTGTCTCGACTAGTTATGAACTAGAGGATGTATAAAATTCTCATTTAACTACCTAAACGATAGTCATTTTTATGTTCATTCAAGTTGTAGAGGTGAACTTTTGTGTATAATGTGGAGGATGGTATAAAATTTCTGAATGCATGCAACATGGATCCAAAACTAGGTCAATGGTGGGAGATAGTAAAGATATGCACGAGATGGTAAGTGTCCAATTTAGGAGTCAATTTGATATGTAGGTGGATTAGATTGATCAAAAGTTACATCTACAGATTTAGAGCATGTTGAATTATTTTGATAGACAGTTTTTTCTGTATAAGAATTATAAAACCAAATGTGACTACAAAGAATTAACTAAGTTGATGTGAGCGGATACCATTCAATAAATGTTGTTGATGTCCTAAGGCTAGCGATACTAATAATTCTATTATAAGTTATGATAATAGAAGTGCGATACTCGAACAATACTGTCTGATGTTGTAGGATGAGAGCGCGGTCAAAACAATAGTTGAAGATAAAGGCATCTTCCTAAAAACAAAAATTTGAAGTAAATTTTCATTGTTTAATTTTTGAGTTCCCTTGCAATAGATCATTCTTCCGTTGTTAAGCTATACATTGTAATTTAATTTCCTCTTTCCACCAATAATTTATTTCTACTTAACTAAATTCTATAATAAGCAAAAGATTATAGCTTATAAAAAACTCACTTGAGAATCTATTGTGACTGTTTTTACTTTACTGAACTTACCTTTCATCACAAGAAGGCTTTTATTAAATATTTACTTAAAAAGATTAATACCACCCAAAAGTGGTTGGGGGGACATTTTTGGGATTTATGGGACCATTTTTCGCCAAAAATGTTTTGGGGGGGTAATTTTGGGTTTAAAATTGGGGTGTCAGTGTTTGTTTGAGGGGAGTGGCTTGATCAAAGAGAAGAAGTCGAAGATTATGATTTTTTAAAATACAACACAACGGTCCTTAGTTAGGGGATTTTTTTTATTAGTCCCGTTAAGTAATCGATTCTTATTTCATTTCTTAAAAGGAAGTAAGAAGTTGGACCTTTGTTGGGCGCCTTTCCACAAACCAATTCCATCATTATCCATTCGTCAGTATTTATTATTATGTGTTGTGTGTGTGTTTTAATGAATATTACTTTTAGAAATCTTCCATTCATTCGAAGGGATGTCCATTGGTGAGAATCAAGATTAAATCCCTCTTATCCTCAAAAACGAGTTCTCAAGAGGAGGGATATAGAAGCAGCAAAGAAATTGGGGCAGGAAATACACGCAAAGGTTGTTACCCTGGTTTCCTCATTTAACAGATGGACTATCAAGATTTTTAATGAAAACTTTGTACTGTTTTAATGGTACATTTAAAATACCAAAGTTTAAAAATATTAGGATTTTGGAAATACAAGCTAGTTTTGCCTTTTATTTTCTTTCAATAGAAACGCTTCCAACTGCCAATATTTGGATCATAAAGAATGTTTGAAAGTCTACCAGACTGTTATTTATTCTTAAAAACAATATATACATTTTATGCGTGAAAATTGCTTGAATTTTGTTTTAGTAATTTTATTAGGGTTAGAATTAAGCAAAAACTGGTTTATTTAAACCAATTGGGTGTTCAGTTGTTCACCCTCCCTTTTATTGGTAAATTATTATTTTTGGTTTATTTATTATTTTGTTTAGTTGCCAATAGCAAACAGTGCGACTTAATAGCAAGGTAGGATAACATACTCTTAAGATTAATGAAAACTCGGAATAAGATTTAGCTTGTTAGAGAAGAATTGCTCTCTCCCTCTCTCTCTCTCTCTCTCTTCTCCCTTCTCCTGCACCTTATTCAAAAATACTGAATGATTATATCCGATAAGAAATTTAGTTATTTGGAACCATTTTGTAAAGAGGTTTCCAAGATCCTTTACCGTTTAAGACATTTTGTACAATATAATAAGGGACCATCCTTTAGCCACCCCTCTTAAGTTGGTCTACTAATAT
>NW_024533207.1:0-15000 GCF_016097555.1 Gigantopelta aegis
GAAATAATCAAAGGATTATTAGCTATCATTTCCACTTTTTTCCGAGTACTTGTAATAAGGTTCTCAGTTTGCATTACATTTCTATTATAACTGTCTCTCCAGTTGGTGGACAGTAATTCAAGCAAGACTTGCTTGGGAGGGCAAGGGAATGTAGGATTAAACCAGTACCTCTAGCACATGATAGAGGCAAGTTAGATTTCAACTGTAAGTGTATATGATGCCACTTCATACTAATTCTTTCACTTACTTCTCACATAGTAGTAGCACTATCGTCCCACCATTGGTTCCTTACCACACAGGTGTAATTGTGCCTTTGTTGATTAAGCGATACAGTAAGTTTAGTTTCCGTTCAGACCTGTAGTACTTCCATCTCTATACCATTGTCTAGTTACACCACTAACCAGCTGAAAGTTCACATATTATCATTAAGTCCCAACTGTCGAGACAAGCATCTCCTCCCACGTCAACCATGTTTCTGTTATTGTTACCAGAACGCCTTATCTTATAGCAGGAATTACTATAATAGAAATAAATATATAATATAAATGACATCACTAAAACAGGTCTCTTGGATTATGGGGTCGCATATAATGTATATGAGTCTGGGACCAGCACTAATGCAGTATTGGTCTCAGGACTGTTTAATATAGTGATCTATAGTTTACTCTTACTTGATACAGTGCTTTGTGCTGTATCATTTACCACAATCATTAGAACATACACATATATGGTACCAGCTGGTTTACAGTAATAGGTAGTACTACTACCAATAGGACTCCAATTAAAAGTTTTAGGATTAATTGTTATCGTCATCTCTAACCAGCATACAGCCTCAATATAGCTGAACTGTACGGACCTAATACATAGATTCTGACCAACAGGAACTGGAACCCTAGAGATATAGTTAAACCACTCCCTCATTATGTCCTGGTGGTTCTATTAATAAGAAATATTGATAAGTATATACAACAGTTTTAAATGTGATTTGCAAAAAATAAATAATGCATAATGAAACGTTAAGTGTATATTACAAAGTTTTCACTACTAGTGTCCAGTATAGTTAATTACATTTAATACTTTTTGTAATTGTTAATGTTACCTTTAACAAGAAGTGTAGTATTTAAAAGAACCACAAGCATTGATAGTCCAAGTATAGACACCTGATGAGGTTATTGATAAGGTAGTACCATACCTAATAACACACCATTTCTAAACCACATCTATCGTGGGCTGTTGGTTGTGTGTCCTGGTTGTTGAGTACAAAAAAAAGTAGAAAAAAAAAAAAAGTTGTTAGAGTTTCACTAGGTCTGTACAAGGAGGACTAACATTGTTCCCATTTCTGGATAATGTTATTGTTCCAGTTAGGAGTCGGACCTCTTGAACAAAGTGACAAAAAATTTGATAATTTTCATATTTTAAAATGTCACTTAGAATTGTAATCACTGACATTAATAACTTAACTTATAATTTAAAATTGTTAAAAATTATACAACAGGTACATGTTACGTATTATAGTTTGCAAAACAAAATACTCTGAATCTAATGACCTTAAATTGAAGAATATCTGCCACATAGATTAATAATATTAGTTACAATTATTAAGCATTAATGCTTTTCCTTAATTATCATATATATGATATCTTTTGTGAATCATATATATTCCATGCAGTGAATGCTGTGACTTGTAATCAAAAAAATAAGTGTAACTAAAAATACCTATAATAACTATGACAGCACTTTAATATAGCATTATTTTTAAAAAACTTTGTCGACTGAAGTAATACATTTAGTCTTCATGTTGCTGGTTCTAATCTCAATGTTATGAGTCCTCATTCCACAATATTTAAATACGGTACATTCTGTATTATTCCAAATCCATTAGAAGTCACTGTTATCATAGCAGGTGAATTAGTTTATAATATATTTATAGATCCACCAACTACAAAACCAATAGTGTAACTAAAGCCACCAGCTTGACATGAAAAGTAACTTGTTCTCCTACATTGCACAGATTTTGTCGCCACTACCAGCTGCGAATACATCCATCACCTACAATACCCTGATATGTTCCAGCTAATATAGGCTGAGGAGGAGAACCTAATATGAAAAAATGTCCATTAAACATTTGTCAACCAACCATCCACTTGTTTACTTACGTCTCACAATTGTAGTAGCACTGTCTCTGGAACATTGGTTAGTAATAGCACAGTATAATTTCTCTCAGCATTACTAACAGTAGATACAGTAAGTTTAGGATCTGTATTACTTTGTAGTATTCCATTTAGAAAACCATTCTCTTTTACTGATACACCAGATGGAATAATATTACAAAATATCATCAAAGTTCCACTATCAAGACAGGCATCACTTCCAATGTCTACCATATCTCTACCATCTGTTAAATTACCCTTCATAATGGAAGCAAAAACCTATAAAATAACAGAGTGAGTAGCCAGTATTTACATACAATATCCAATATTATTATAATTATGGAAGTCATTTATGAAATAAAGTCAATTATAAAAGATTGTACTACTTATAAAACAAACTTACTGGTAACAATAGTTGTTTGCATTATCACTACCACAATCATTTTCAGCTTTACATGTGTAAGTACCAACTTGTGTAGCAGTTATATATATTGCCATTAAAATTGAGATCTTGTCCATTCCTATACCAACTAATAGTATATGGACTGGCAGCCATCTCATTCTCTAACTGACATGATATTTGGACACTGTCTGTAGAACCTGAACTAGTATCAATACAAGTTGATTTGTCCATGATCACAGGACCACTTGGAGAGACAACTAGACCAGTTCCAACAGTGATATTTTGGTGTCGCTGTAACAATTAAATAAATGTAATCAATATATCATAATAATAAGATTTTTACCTTCAGTGAAAATTGTAGAAGCATAGAAAGTACCACATGGAGAATCCATTCGACATGTGTAGTTACCAGTAAGTAAAGACTTCTGTCTATTAAGATCAATAGTATCATTTTCTTCCCTTGGAATGAACTGATCATTGTGAAAAAAGTAATAGAAAACACCAGATTCGTCCCCAAATCAGGTCTACATCTGAGTCTAAGAGTTTGAGGTAGATTCTGAAACTTTTCAAGACATCTTTCTGTAACAATATCCTCGCCTGTTGATGATACTTCAAATTCTACCATACCAGGTCGACCTAAATGACCAAATAAGGAATGTCTCCAATTATTAATGTGAACAGACTTACATGATTCAAGTGTTGCAGTACCAGTGTTATTTTTACAATCATTGATACTCATACAAGTATAGGTTCCTGCATCAGCTGATGTAGTGGTAAATGTTAGTGGTGTATTTATTGATGTCCTTTGATTGGGACCACTTATCACATAACTATCAGCATATGTGGTGTCACATGTTATTGTAACAACATCTCCTATAATAGGACAGATTTTTCCTGCTACAATTGGAGAACATCGACCACCAGGAGGATTTCCTTGAATAGATGGTGTAACTGTATTCACCCTTGAATCTAAACAATACACACACATATATTATATATACACAATAGTGATCTATTTCTACTCCTGATGTTTTTATTGTAAATATTAAAATTTCAACTAGTTATTCTTTAACTTATAATATTATAAATCATTTACATATTATCATTAATAAGATAATCTATGTTAGTAATAGAGACTACATCAGGTATCAAAATATATACCTACCTACCTAAGAGAAGTCTACTGGACTCAGTATCCATTCCAAATAGGTTTGAGAGAGTACAATTAATAATTGTGTTGTGAGCCATTAAATTCACTAAGACTGGTTTAACAAATTGAAGTTCAGTGTCTCTTCCAGCTATACCATCAGGACTGGCTTGAGTATAAATACCATCTAAAACTCCTCCTATTACTTGTCTTCCATTTACAAAGAATGTGGCTGAAGGGTCTGGTGTTATTGAATGAGTTTGAGCACACAGAATGGGGGTAAATAATGGTGGTTGATCTAAGCAGACATCTTTCCAATGAGTACATATGTGGTAGAACCATTTGTGAACAATTCATTTCCTCTTGCAATAGTTGGAGGGTCACCTAATATTTTATTAAATCCATTGATAATATTATATATATAATTATGTTGATATGTTTTTACTGACCTATAGTTCTCACAGTAGATGAGGAATTAACACAACTCCTGAGAGGAGGTCCAAAAGGTTGCATTTGATCAAAACAAACTTTACAAGTGTAAGTACCAGAGTTCCCTAGCTTGGCTTGAGAGCTAATATTGGTTGAAAGACTGTTAAAAACTGCCGTCTAATGATATATAAAATTCTATGTGAGAGATATCATGTCATATATGAACATATTAAACAATAACATACCCATCTGTAACATTGGTAACTGGTTGCGCTGAATCATCAAAGGTACCATCTGCTTTTATAACAAGAAGTAACCATTCAACCATTATATTAGATACAGCGCCTCCTCCAGCCATAGTAACTGCATCAATTCTTTGACTGCAGTTAAGGGTCAACATAACAGCAGGTCTAATTTTAATAACTCTTTCAGATCGATTATGAGGAAGGTCCCACTAACACATTACCAGCTAAAACAAAGGGAAGAAATATATTATAATATATAATTGTCATTGTATTATCTCACATCTAATGAATGGTCTGTTATCATCAGGGATTTCTAGGGGACCTGGCCAGGGGTAATATTCAGTTTGAGCATAGCCACAAATGAATGCCTGTATTAAAACAAATGACACTAACATAATTATAGTTATTAATAATATAATAATTATATATATATATATATATAAATATTAATTTTATTGCATAACTGCAAAAAGAAGAAGAAGGGTACCCGCGACAGCCATTGTCAGTAGTACCTTCTACTTGGTTTCTCTTTAGAGCATTGAGCGCAGTACGTAACTACTTTGAACAGATGTCACAATACAAGCCGTCTAAAGAGGTAATAATGCCGCATAAAATAGTCGTCGAGGCTCGGCGCGCTGAGCGTTAGACGGTTAGTCTCTTGCAGAAAGCAATTCTAGAAAATTTTGTTAATTTTTACAACATGTTTTTAATATGTATTACAATTATTAATGGAGCCAGTCAGTCAAAATACAAACAGTAAAATCTGTTGTAATTAATTATAAAAAATATAATTATTTTATAACAGTCTCATTCCTAGACTTCTGGTAAGCCTGGAGCTTGGAACGAGACTATTAATATCATCATCATCATAATAATAATAATAGTATGAATGGTGTCCATAATTAAATTAAGACTTACTAGTGGTACATGTTAATTCATTAACATAGATGATGTATATGATTTACTTTTTGGGTAATAAATATGTCCATTCTTTTTAGGTAACATATGTACTGTATATAGTACCAGATCCTCCCTTTGACATAAATTAGAAAGTAATACATGTAACCCTTACTACAGAGTCTATTCAAACAATCTACTGACTTAGGTAATTTAGGAAAACACACTTGGTCTTGGCATTGCATGAAATTAATGTGTAAATAAGAGAATATAATAATAGCATGAACCTAATACCTTCAGAATTAATAATATAATACACACTATAGCCAATGAGGACTGGCAGTCTCTACTAATAAACCTTTAGATCCTTCATCTGAGACAGGGGGTAAGTTAGTAATATATAGACAACTACAACAGGAGCCATTGCCACCTAGTTATGTGCTTGCCAACATGACCATGAAGAGACATAGGACTATGACGGCCATACATGGAGGTTGTCTGCTCCTAGCAGTTGAGAGGGGGCGTTTTCATGTACCTAAGATACCTCTAAAGGATAGACTATTTATTCTTTGTAACACGAATTCAGTGGAAGATGTACCTCATTTTGTCCTGTTATGTCCAAAGTACAATAACATACGACTCAAACTTTACAACACAATCACTTCCAAAGTACCATCCTTTTACTCACTTCCCCACACAGACAAACTCACTATCATTTTATCAAATGAATTCAGCCATATATCATCATTGTATTTTAATGAATGTTCATTTTAAGATCAAATTTAGTTCTGTAATTATTAGCTTTTTTTTCCTTCATGTTTTGTGTAGTCACTGTAAGTTTATTATTTAATCCAAAATTTTATTTATATCATATCACTTTTATTTTGTAACTAACTTGTCACTCATAAGCCATTGGCGGCTGGGCAGTCTTCTGTGTGTGACATTAATAATAATAATAATAATAATAATAATAATAATAATAATAATAATAATAATAATATATTTAAACATAAATACACAAAAACATACAACAATCAGCCCTTCACTTTTATTAATAGCTATAACTTTTCTTTTTTTCTATTTATTTGATTAATTATATACCCATACTTTTATTTTTCTTTGTTTTCATGCATCATTAATTCCAATTTCTATATTTGTTTATATGCATTTTTTCACATGCCTGTATTTTTCAGAATTTCATCTAAATTGATAATATTTTATATTAGAAATCAGTTTTATTCTTTAATTATTAATATATAAACATTACACCAAAGACATTGCATGAAGTCAAATATAATTGTATGCATTGTATGTTATTAGCGTATCTTATTCAGTGTTATATTTGCGAAATGAAAAAGCATCATGTATCATGTTAATTAACTTCAATAGTTATTATTAATAACTTTGGGACCATCCCTCTCGAGATGTTTTTTTTAATCAAAATGTTTAAGTCCATATGCAACGTGGAATCCGGAAGTGTGCACTTACGCACCCCGCCTACTCGCACGACCATTGTTTTTTTAAAGTAAACTAGCATCATTATTGATGCAATTAAAAGTATTCCATTGCAATCTTTTGTTGTTGGAGTTCTTTACTGGGAATTTGTTATGGAGTTTTAAATCAGCTTCTCATGTTAGATAGCGAGTGATCTCAGTACGTACATATTTTCTTGCTAGTCGCAGTAAGTAAGCATTATATATATATACATATATATATATATATATCTATATATATATATATATATATATATATATATATATATATATATATATATATATATATATATATATATAATACAAAATTATTATATATATATATATATATATATATAATTATGTGTGTATATATATATATATATATATATATATATATATATATATATGACTAGGTAGTATAAATTGTAAAATTGATTGCTGTGTTAGTCGATATCAATAACCAATATGAAATATTTTCGCCAGTTTTGTCTCGTTTTCCTACTAGAACCAAAGAGACATGGAGATTCACCATGAAAGAATTCTTGGCGAAGATGCTCATCATGATATCAATTGCGAGGACGATAGCATCCCAGAGCACAATGGTTCCAGTAATTCTTCTCCAACTCCTTCTCTCTCACCTCAAGACGTGATGATCGGTGACGAACACCAGCAGCAACACGCCGTAAAGCAATGGAGTTACGAAGAGCAGTTTCGACAGGTATGTATTTTTTATACAACGACATTGCACGACATTATTATCGGTAATAATAATGTATATATATATATTTCTTTTGCAACAGCTCTACAACCTTTCCCTGAGCCTGACAGAAAGGAATTTCTTGATAAACTCTTTGATTACATGGCAAAGAAAGGTGTTCATCAAAAGAAAGAAAGAAGCAATTATTTTTTTTTTATGTTGCAGGGACTCCTATCACACGAATTCCAATCATGGCCAAACAGCCATTAGATATGTACAAACTATTTAAACTTGTTGTAGAGAGAGGAGGACTGGTTGAAGTAAGTGATTTCTTTGCTTGAGACAACTATTTTTTAAATGCACTATCATACAGGTTATCAAGAAAAAAGCAGGGGGGATATGCTAAGGAGCTAAATTTACCAGCCTCCATTACAAGTGCAGCTTTCACTATGCGATCTCAGTATGTTTACACAAAATGCATGTATATTAAAGTTTTTACAGACAAATATTGACCATTGCTGGCTACAGGTAGCATGCATTAATTTCAATGCTCTGATGAATATTGCTTTGCCTGAATAACACTTATTAACTTTTTATTCAGTATTCACTGGCTTTAATGGATACAGTATTACAGCTTACAACTTGCTGTTTGATGTATCCTGCCCAGGAATCCTGCTAACTGTTCATCAAGTGTACACCCATCCTTTATATATTGTCACATTTTCCTTTGCAGATATGTAAAGTACCTTTATCCATATGAATGTGAAGTTGAATGCCTCTCAGATCCCAAAGAACTTCAAATGGCAATTGAAAGCAATAAGAGAGATAGAAGACACAGTGACAATGTTGATTTTTTACAAACTTGTAGAGAAAGTGAACGCAGAGATCAACTTCTTAGTCAACCTACTTACGCTGTTACTGGGACTCCAAGTGGTTTGCAGCTGATAAGCTCTCCAACAGTAGCCATACCACAGGCATCCATGCCACCATATTCTGGAGGGTTTATCATCACTCCAGGTGGTACTACAGCACACGTTGTTCATCCCTCAAGACTCTCCCCAGGAGGACCTCAATTGCTCCAAATGGCAGCAGCAACTCATCCTCACTTACCCATCGTAGTCCCTACAACTCTCCAAGGAACTGGACCATTAGCAGCTATGATACCAGTGAAACCCGAACAGAGTAGTTCTTTATTGAACAACGAAAAGAAAGCAGATGATCATGATGATGAATCTCCAGTGAGAGGACATCACCATCCACAAATGCCCATTGTTGTTCACACGGCTCTTCAAGCACCCCAATGTAATGCATATGAAAAATGAGATTGTTAGTAATCCAACTGTAATAACAGAAAGAAGAATAGAGACATCAAGTCGAGATAGAGACCAAGAAGAAGAACATCCTCCTCCTTCAAAAACGAGTTGCTGTAGATATTGGTAGTGACTCTTCGACTTCAATTGGAACACTACTACAACAGCATTAAGAATGCCATTTACTAACATTTCAATCAGACCATGTAAGTTATCTGTTTATACACTTCTATCATTTCATGTGTTATTTTGCTTCAGCTCAAAGTGGAATAAATTTAGAGAATAGTTCTTCTATACTAGTAACTCTAGAACTGAGTGGTACTGTTTATCAAGGTGTTCTTTTCGCTTGTCCACGAAACACTAATACATCGTCTCTCCGCCAAGATAACAAAGGACTCCTTGAGAAAAAAGAAAACATTTATCTCTTCTCTTTTATCATAATTATTATATTTATCCATAATGCACAGAGCTAGCACAAGTAAAAGAACTGTGTTAGGATATGGACCAGTAAATTTCCATACATTTCTCAGGTATAACTACAAACAAATCCAGAATTTTTTTGTTCTTATTTTTTTAATACATTAAAATATTAGTGAATTCACAACTGTGCATTCTGAATGTTTATTTCTGACATTTTTGACATAACACACCATTTTATATATTTTATTTAAATTGTGTGACAATTGTTAATCACATGTATAATACTCAAAAGATATTAATATATCTATTAAAATAACAATTTGGTTAGGTTTGGCAGTGGGATTGTATGTGGTCACATCCCAAGTATGTTGACATTGTACTTAATAATATTTATTATACTACTTAAAATTAAAATAATTACAATACATAAAATGAAAATAACTACATTACTTGCTTGAAGAATTTATTCAACAAAAATGACTGAAAAGTTGAATAGAAAATTATAATAGTATTTTTTACAAGAAAATTGTTTACATATTTAATACGTTGGAAACAAAATACATGTGTCACCATTCAGCATCATCAACCACTTTATCAAAAGCACTCGAAATTTGAGGTAATTTATTATGATAAGGTTCTCCAGTCACAAAAACTTTGTCCAGAAGCTCCCGGTTACTAAACATTTCAATAACGTTATCAATTCGTTGATGACTTTTGGGTGTTAAGTGACGATCGAACCAATTTGTGTAGAAGCTCTCCAATCTCTGCAATTAGTTTTACAAGGTAGGCGTGGTCATATGAGAAGTCAACTTCATAAAAACTTATAACTGTCAAAGCAGCATTTCGTAATTTCTTTCGTAGCTGAACTCCAATTATTAACTCTTCATCATTGAATTGACTATTTTTATAAAGAATACCAATTTTAACGGTCATTTTAATCATATTTTTAACTGTTTTTTTTCTGCTTTCGCATTACCAATTTCTTGACACAGAATATCATGAACAATGTCTAACATTTGTCCCAATTCATCGTCAATGAAACTCTTGGCAACAGACTTTGTAGAAAACTTTCCCAATACTTTTTTTTGAATTCTTAAACCCAAATTTTTTGAGCTGAAACCACTTCCGCTGGCCACTGTAAAAAGGAAGAAATATTGGTTACATGACTATGGACATCAATCACATGATCAGTCACGCGATTATTGGGATAAACATTGATTAAATAAAGTATTGTAATGATATCAGTTCTAAGGATCAGAGTACAGGAAAGAACAAACAATAATACAATAATAGAGGATATAAATCATTCAATGACAAGTGTGATCATAACAATGATTGCTCTTGATAGTATCAAATATTTCAAATTCAATGGCTAATTAGCTATCACAAACTATAAATATGTCAAATTCCGTAGGGTAGCCATAGATGGGACAAAAAGAATTCACAAGTTCTCAGTTCTAGTTATATGAGATACTAACATGTCATCTGATAAAATGATATTCATATAGTGTGATGTCCTTAAGAGTTGTGATTAATATTTAGAAACTTAGAAAATATGTTTTGAAGACACTAGTTAATTGATTAACTTAATATTTATTATATTTCAGGAGTAATTCATTATTTAGTTACTTCTAATAAGTTATATAATATACTCCATGTGTATAAAGATTAAGGGGCGTGTCCTTGATTCGTAAACAATTATTATATATTTATATAGTCTTAATATGTTATAATATCAGAGATAAAGATAATTATAGTTAACTTACTTATTTAGAACGTCACCAGTAACGTCAGAAACAATATAGGGGCAGTAATTAATTAAGTTCAAGTTTTGTTCAAAGATATAGTTTTCTACAATTACAGAACGACTTGTCTTTATATTCAGTTTATTATAAACATTATCACTTACCGACAGAAGACGACAAAAGTATTACAAAAATAATTTCTTAACGATAAAAAGATGACAGACGTTTGCTGGCATCGAGAGTTACATATACCTACGCATGGCGTGGTCAATCAATAATCAATTTTTTAATGGCCGAAGTTGATACATTAAGTGATGAGGAATTGAGGCGTGCTCTCAATCTAAAGGGTGTGGATGTAGGTCCTATTACAGGGAGTACGAGGAAGTTATACAAAGACAAGCTCAGACGCATCTCAGGGGGAAGGGTTGGGCGTGGTCACTAGTCCTCCGAAATGCAATCAACCATTGCATGAAGATGATGACATTGATAGTCCTGCAAATAAAGAAACTCCTGTATCCTCAATTAATGGTGATAACATGATTAATGCATACTAGTCACATGATATATTTTCAGTTGTTAGATGTATGTGGTCCCAATTAAATAATCCAGACTACGTGACGTCAGACACAGTCATTATGTTTCCAGATGGTGAATTATTTATGTTTGTAGAGGAATAATAATTTCTGTTTATGAGAAACTGAAGCCATTTTTTTACAATACAAATGGTATGAAAATATTTCATATATAAATATTCATTAATCAAATTAAGAAGACATGTATTAATTAAATCTTTTTATTATGTATGTATTGTATTGAGAACATTCCCCTCTTCAAAGAGCTACAGTAACTGGAATTACATATAATCCATAACTTCTAGGAGACATAACAAGCTATAGTATTACTGGTATTATAATTATATAGCCAATAGCTATATTGAAGTATATTAGATCTGTTTGTTTTAATGTATTGGAATGCATTTGACACATTAGACAAAAGTATGAGAAAGCTAACTGTTTCAATTCTTAATAGTAAAACACGTGTGTGGTCGTTATGTCATAACATGCTAAGTGAAATGTTTATGTACATATGATATTATCTACTGTAACTATGAAAGGTATAGTGTTGTGTTTTCTAACATGATTATTTTAACAGTTGTTGTAATTTAGTCTCTTCAACTTCAGTTATAATTTGTGTTAATAGTTTGTTATTACAAGAGAGAACTTACATTATATATAATTAAGTAGATGGACATATTGACATGCTATTAATTCTTTGTAATCTTAATAGAATTGTATGGAGTACAAATAGTTTCTTTAACTGGCTCAACTCTCTTTATCTGGACACGTTATAATGAAAATGGCAGAGACTTAAAGGAAAAAATATCATTAAAACAAGGACTACTGATTAATGAGATACGCTTAATATACAACCAACAAGAAGTTTTAGACGAGGTTAGTATCATCTCCACATATGACTTGATCCATACATATTCTAGGTTTCTTTAGGTGAACAAAGTATTGTGGCTGGATCTTCCATTCATATAGCATTGATAGCTAATCCTACCTCTCCTTTACCATATCCTGTGTCTTGTGTCTTGCCTGCTATGAATCCATCACTTTCAATATCTCATTTTGTTCCTAGTAATAAACTTGATACTATCCTACCTACAACACCAACACAGTCTTCGATAGTTAATCGTGTATTTCTCAAATCTCATGTACAGCATATTCTACATGTGTACAATATGCCAAATGCTCCTTTTAAAATTTTGTTAGGATTTCTTTACAGTGGCATAATACCTGAGCTTCCACAACAAGGTATGTTCTTATTAGATTAAGAACAGTAATGATTACCCTGCTCCCCTCCCACCCTCTCTCTTTCTGCTCAGAATCTGCTGCCTTAGTTTTGGCAAGCTGTGCAATTTTAGGAGAGGAAGTCCTTCTTCAAGAATTTACTCAAATGGCTTTATATCACCTCACATCTGCATTGAAATATGAACCTACAGCAGTTTCACTATTGCTAAAACACGCGGAATCTTTTCCCATTTTCAAAAGCTGTTTGATCCCTTACATCAAGGAGATGTAAGAACTACTTTTAAGATACAATATGTATGGATCATAGTAATTAAGTGATTACTTTGTTGTGGTACACACCTTATAATAATAATCCTGTTTTCTACATGTAATACATGTACTCTTGTTTGATCTCATCTAGTTGTTTTAACAGTATAACTTAAATACATTCTCAGTGGATGATAACTATTATCATTAATGTATGTTATTGATGAAAGCATACCTGACATTCTGTTAATATTAAAAGTCACAAGTCACTTATCTATATTATACAATATTACTTAATATATCTCCTAATAAAAGATAGTTGTGAGAATACATATTGTAGTATAAAACCACAATGTATAATGGTAGCAATATGTATTATGTCCTTTGTGGATACTTGAGACTGCAAGCGGTGACTAATGGTCTAGAAATTTGATATTCTTGTCTCTTTCAATTGAGTTGTCTTAAGAAATTATAAGTTTGCCAAGATTGTAGTGACATTAGTGTATAATATGTTATTATGATGTATTTATTATATAGAAAACAATGAGTAACATATTTACAAAACTCTCAATGTAGAAATTCAAATACACTGATATTGTGTTAAACTTAACACAATGTTGTTCATATTTATAACAATTTGTTATTGTAACAAACTAGAATTGTTTTGTCTTATATTAATAGCATAACTTAATTGATTTTATTACTAACACATATTAGATATATTATATTGTAACATGTCTTACAATAATTAAAAGAATTCACTAATATCTTTCATTTTCAGAACAAAAACTAATTATAACAATAAATTACTAAACAATAGCTGTTATTGTTTACATTTCATATATATATATACATATTAAGAGAGAAAGAGAATGAAAGAGGCTACAAGTCATTACTTCACACATTAGGTAAGAGAGTCTAGTTGTTCTTGAATGGATTCAAGCTACAAATAAATGAGGCATCCTTATATAAACAGACAGGATATATGTACAACATACAGAAACAAGTTATGTGGTAACATGATCCATTCCATCAAGCCAAGTTGTGGGTTTGATGGAATGTGATTTTTTCTCATAGTGGTTGCTACGACAACCTATGTACTAATTATAATGTGTTAACTGGTGTCAGACTGTCTAGACAATTACCTTAATTATATATATACATATTTAGACTATAATTGCTTGGAGATGCTTACATCAGAATGTGATCATTACATTGTAATATACCTTGTCATAGAAGTGATATAATTCTGTGTGGGTGAAATCCATTCTGATCTTGTCTGATCGCTCCTGGAACAAATTGAAATTTCTAATAACAAACTGCCTTAAATACAAGGCTATTTTTAGAAATGATGTCATAGCTATATTTAGATAACTTACTTCCCCAGACACAGTCAATTCAAAGATAGCATTAGGCTTGTTTTAGGCGAGAAGAGGTTGACCGAGCCATTTGAAGATTTAACCGCCATTTTACTTCCTCTAACTAACGAAATGATCACTGATTATCACATGCTTATCACATGATTCTAATATTACTTGATTTGGATAAAATTGACGGGAACGGAGTTTTTCTATTACAATTTTACCTTGACTGGACCAAATTTGAGAAAATAAACTAGCCTGTAATATTTTAGATAATGATGGGTGGAAAAAGGGGTGGAGTCACCTTTTCTTCAGCTAGTCCAATTTCTTGTAACTGTTTCTGTAGAACAGGTGGTTTGACTAAGTGATATACTGCCTATTAAAAAAGGTGTGGTTAAAAGTCAATTACAATAGCCTGATTACTTGTTGAAATACAAAAACTGCCGTTTCTAAAACAAGCTCTAGATCTTGCGACTCCAGTCCTAGACTTCCCTGAAGTTTCTCGAGTTCATCTTCATTGAAGACAGACTCAATCTAAAAGTGATCACGTGATACCATAGTACAGCTATCGAGAAATGTACCTTTAAATGTAATTTCTGTATTACTCTGGACAAAACTTTGACAAATTTATCAGAACCAAGTCCATTTATTAATCCAGCTG
>NW_024533207.1:17500-64673 GCF_016097555.1 Gigantopelta aegis
GTTCTATTGTGTCACTATACCACAATAAAAGTAGTTTTGAGTAAATTATTAACATTCCATTTTAAGTTTCTCACAGGACCATTAATATGTGATGATAGAGTGACTAAATGTAACTAAGGCTTCTTCAAAAGGCTGTCATCTCAACACTGATGAATGAAAGGCTAGTATAAACTAAACCACAGACTGAAGGAAAGAACAGACTTACCACAGACCAAAGGACAGGCCTGTCTGGTTTATTGTGGAGGAGTCATGGTTTATGGATTATACAACTCCACTCAATACTATTAACAATCTATAGTAAATTTGTAAATGTACATGATGTTATATTTTGAACATTCTATGAAGAAGACAATGAGACTTGAATACCTTCAATGGACCAATAATGATACAGGTTATGTATTTATTAATTGCAGTACATTGTGTATGTGTGTGTGTGTGTCATACGTTATATAAGTCAAGTCAAATCTCTCTGGCAACTGGAAGTCAAGTTGGATAGTAGCACATTGGTGTGGACGTTTCAGAGCATCATTAAGAACAATGTCAATCTGGAGAGAGAGAGAGACAGACAGACAGACAGAGAGAGAGAGACAGAGAAATATAGAAAGAGAGAGAGAGACAGAGAGAGATGTATTATGGGATACAAAATCGACTATAAAGCCAAAAAAGATTCCATATAATGAAAAGTAAAGGAGGATCTGGTTTAGCCAAAAGGAGGAGAGAGAGGTGAGAACCATACATAAGAAATACCATCCCATAAGCACCTGTTGCCCACAATACCCCAGTGCAAAGTCATAATTAATTGGAGCCAAGTTACAAGTAATACCAGAGAAGAGAGCATGTGTCAACAGTGTTTGATGTGATATGACAAGACCAAATTGGACTACTAATTTCAGTAGCTTCACAGCAACAAAGGGATTAGAACAGGCGGGCTCACACATGCCTATAGAGTACCACAATAGCCTTGAGCCGATAACCACAAGCATTTTACTTCCAAAAAATTAGTCATAACATTTTTAGCTGACAAGATAAAATGTTCACACAGTACATTGTAATAATTAATATGAATCCTTACATGCTTGGAAGGAATCTGTTTACTAAGAGTCATTTTACAGGCAGACTCCAAAAGTGCATAATATTTCAAAGGATGGTCTAATTATACTAATTGGACACAGCAACCTCAAAGTAACCTGATCAATATCTTAGGTGTTGGCTATTAATCAATCAATATAGGGACAATTTTAATGTAGCCGCAACTACAGTTACAAACCTTAGGGCCATAAAATGCTCCATCACCTGGATTGAGTTTCCAAGCTTGACCAAATGCATTGAGTGAGTCTTCTAATTGCTATTGTGTGTGTGTGTGTGTGAGAGAGAGAGAGAGAGAGAAGGGAGAGGGAGATGGCTTATCAACATTGTTTAATCAACAGACTTTCTCTGCTTTGTCCCACAATGCTGGATCGCCCATAAATTTGGCAGGACGAGTTGAAAGATAGAGAGAGTATGTGAACCCAAATATATCATAAACACATTTAAGGAAATCAAGACAACCATTAATTTCATCTGCTATCTAGAGGGTGTGGTTAGTATGTGTAGCTACAGTCATATTAAACCTGATCAAAAGTACAGAAAATATGAGCATCATCTTGTTGAAATCTTCGCACACGAGTCAACCTGATAACGCACCTGAGAGCTCATTACGATGTAAAACTCCAAAGTCAGCCAATCTAAGAGGCAGTTCTCTCCATGATCGAGGACGGTGATCAAACATTAAACTATTGAATAGATATAATAATGTCTGTTAAAACAAAATGAGGTTATTATTAACTACATGTTAAAACTGTCACAATTTATCTTTATTTAATAGACAATCCAGGCCACATAAATTCAAACTGTCAGATTATATATGGTATTCAAAAAAGGTTTTCTAATTATCCACATGACTCATGTAAGATAGTAAATTAATAGAGATATCAAAGAAAGTATTTGTTACTCTAACTTACCAGTGACCAGGACAATTCATTGGCTTCAGAGCAAAAGTCTCCTTCTCAATGTCAAATTTAAACATATTGTCCTTTGTATCAATACATAAATGATAGAGGTAGCCTCTTTAATTTATAACTTACAGCATAATGTTGCCAATGTCCTGACGTAACCCAAAGCTTGCTATTATAAATATTAGGTGAAATAACTTCCTGAAATCCACGACGACGATATTCAGATTTAATGAATTCAATCAGAGAATTATAAATGTATGCTCCACGTGAAGGAAGAAACAACTCCCTGGACTAAGATCATGAAAGAAAAATAGTTCTCTCTCCTGAATAAAAGTAAAATAGCATTGTGACATTCAATGGCAGTGACTAACTCGACCAATCTTCCTATGATCTCTCTTGGCAGCTTCTTCTTGTAGTGTCTTCCATTCTTTTAACTATGAGAGAGAGAGAAAAAGAGAGAGGGAGAGAGAGGGAGAGAGAGAGAGAGAGAGAGAGGAGAGAGAGAGAGAGAGAGAGAGAGAGAGAGAGAGAGAGAGAGAGGAGAGAGAGAGAGAGAGAGAGAGAGAGAGAACTACCAACAGTTTGTGTACAAAATCCTAACTTGTTTTACTATCTGGGAAGGATATACCATAAATTCGTTGAAGAGACTCAGCTTCACAATTTCCTTCCCAGTAAGTGGATGAGTTCTATTGTATGACAGTTGTATGATAACAATGTGACAGTCACATGACTTACTTTGGTAATCATTGAAGCTTTGATCTTTCCGGTGTGACGAACATGAGGTCCACGACAAAGGTCTATTAATGTACCGCAACGATATACTGTGGTAGTAGGTGTGGTCACTTTCTCATTCAAAATACGTAGCTTGAACTTATTATGCTACGAAATCTATGAGTGAGAGAGAGAAAGAGAGTGATATTTACCTTGAACATTTCTAAAAGGTCTTCCTTCTTCATTTCTAGTCGTTCAAATGGCTGTCTTTCTTTAACAACTTTTTTAATAATTGTTCTAGTTTATCAAAATCATTGGGCACGGCTTGTCTACAATGGGACAGATAGAGACAAAATGGATGAACAGTGCTAAACATATCCATCTTATTATCAACTGTATAAATTCTCATCTGTCTATTTATCTATCTATCTGTCCATACATCTATTATATTTGTCCATACCTTCCTTCTAAATACATATCGTAATAAAATCCATTATCTATAGGAGGTCCATAGCATAGATAGCCACCATAATGTCTCTCCATAGCCTCTCCTAAAACATGAGCACTGGAATGCCAGAACACAGCTTGAGCTAATAAAAATAAGATTGTAAATTTTAAAATTGACTATAAATGTGCATATCGTAGGACTGCCTTGTATATCAAGTATTAATAAAATAAATAAAATAAAATTAAATACATGTGCTAGCGATATGGTACATGTACATATAGAGGACATATGTATATATGTACTAGCGATATGGTACATGTACATATAGAGGACATATGGTATATGTACATGTACTAGCGATATGGTACATGTACATATAGAGGACATATGTATATGTACATGTACTAGCGATATGGTACATGTACATATAGAGGACATATGGTATATATGTACTAGCGATATGGTACATGTACATATAGAGGACATATGGTATATATACATGTACTAGCGATATGGTACATGTACATATAGAGGACATATGGTATATATACATGTACTAGCGATATGGTACATGTACATATAGAGGACAATGGTATATATACATGTACTTACATGTACATATAGAGGACATATGGTATATATGTACTAGCGATATGGTACATGTACACATAGAGGACATATATGGTATATATACATGTACTTACATGTACATATAGAGGACATATGGTATATATGTACTAGCGATATGGTACATGTACATATAGAAATCGTATCGTATATGCATTAAGGCCACCTTCTTCATCTTCAAATTTAGCAGCTGAAGGTTACAATCTCCTTCCAATGGTCTATCAAGATCATATACTTCACCATTGACCTGTTAACAATATTTAACACAAACAAAACAACGTCATTAACAACTTTAGATACAACTGTGTTGTCTGCTAATCCTTTACTGATTTGACTAGCAATATCATATGGAGTAGTAACGCCATGGATTGTCCCTCAATAACCTTACCATCTGGGAGTGTCACTTTTATGGGGTGTGGCTCCTTAGCTGTGAGTGTAATGAAAAGTGGGTGGAGAATTAGAAATAGGTGTGTACCTGCTATCATTGAGTCGTATTCTGCTTTGAGTCGATCGAACATTACGTTACGAGACTGAATGTAATCGGGAGGAGGTTCCAGCTATTATTAAATTAATGAAATAAAAACAACATGAAATATTCATAAAGTTTTAAAAACAACTCACTTCAAGTGGATGATCACTTTTCTCGTTTGCTGGTTCTACAGAGGCTGCCATTTTTTCTAAATTTTTGTAGATGAGACTGTAGTGAAGGGAGACAATTTCTGACAAACGCTTGGAACTATTGTGTGACTCCTTATCAGTCGTGATAGGATCGATACTATCATCCGATATTAAAGGCTGTAATAAATAAAATAATACACATATATATTCAGTAATACTTTTAGAATATTATGCAATATTTACGGCATTATCTTACCTATGGATCTGATGAAATGGGTTCACTTGTTGTGCAACAGGGGTAACCACATGGAAGAAGAATGATGTACACTAATTTAGAAAGTAATATTGAATAATTACCACGCCTACATTACACAGCAAGAAGTGAAAGGATGGCTGTTCCTGTGTTTTCTAACGTTTCTGGAGGTGCTCAGAGACCACCTCCTCCTAATCCTAAACTTCAAGAAGAGGTAAAACTATATGATAATGCTCGTCAAAGAGAAGAGTATGACAACAGAGCTAATGTCTCTCCCTAATCCAAACTATGGAAGCTTTGAAAAAGCTTACATTAAGGATGCTGTCACACCAGATCAATACACAGCATCTTGTAATATATTATTAGATCAATATAATGCTGCTTTTAAAACTTATCAAGGTAGCTTTGCTGATATAGATGCATTTGCTCAAAAGTACATGTTACATTGTCCAGCTGCTATGGAACGTATCAGAGAAGGTCATCCAATTACCGTACGAGATAACAGGGGTAACATCAGTAAAGCTATAGCGGAAATTGTATCTTTATTTATTTATACAATAATGGATCGGCTCCGCCTAGAAATACGAGCCATGGATGAATTGTATCCAGATGTCAAAGAACTCTATGAGACCATGTCGAGGATGTCTTCATTGCCCCCTGCATTTGAAGGGAAAATGAAGATCAAGAAATGTTGGATGATCTGTCGTCAATGCAGGCTAGTGACGAGATCTCAGAGGACCAAGTCAGACAAATGTTGTTTGACCTTGAAAGTGCATACAATGACTTCAATCGTTTTCTTTCTCAGAGTTAATATGTGTTTGTGTAATTAATATATTTGTTATTGTGTTGTTTAAAAGAATAGTTGGTATAGCCACGCCCACTAAATTAATACTTTACCCACGTGTTGACAAGATGAGTTCTTACAAACCTTTGGAATTAAAACGACCTCCTCGTGTTTACTCCGACTCGCACAAAAGAAACAAAATTTTGGGAAAAATTTCAAGTAAAGTGAATTTGTCAAAATAGTTAATTTAACGACATTATCCTTTAGTCTCCAGTGATTTTCAAGGAGTATGCTGCTGTGACCAATGTTGATTTCTGTCCAATAGAACCACATGACTATGCAGTGACAGCTGGATCAAGAGTAACCCCCTATAATAATCCACACTATTAAATTCTTGTTATCATTAGGTACAGATTTACAGTTGTAGTACAAATAAGGTAAAAAAGACAATATCAAGATTTAAAGAAACAGCATATTGTGCTCGTTATCGTCTTGATGGCCAGCTGCTAGTAGCCGGAGGAGAAGAAGGAATTGTTAGGGTATGTAATTATAAGGGAATTACCCTGTAATTAATCCTCATCAATGAGTAGATGATGTTTCTATAGTGACGGTAATATTTTCTTTCTCATTAATAGATATTTGATTTAAATAGTCGATTTCATTTTGAGGCAATTCAAAGGCCATGCTAAGTAAGTTAACATGTCCTCTTTCTTTCTCACCCACTAGATTCTTTATTAGATCTGTGAGATGTGTACAATTTACTAAAGATGGCATTCATATTGTTTTCTGGATCGGATGACACATCACTACGCTACTGGGATATAGCTACTGAAACTAGTACTGCTGAATTACGTGAACATAATGTACGATATATCAGTAATATATGAACATGTATAATAAACATTAGTGCCGATGTTTAATATGTAAAAGGGTGTGTCTTATATAAACACTTGCCATTTCTTTAGGATTATGTTCGATGTTTAGCGGTAAATCCTGCTAGCTCTTCAATGGTACTGTCAGGATCTTATGATCACTCAGTAAGGATATGGGATCTGAGGAGTAAAAGGTCATCTTTTCAAACTGGATCATGGTGCTCCTGTGGAAGCAATACTGGTTTTTCCAACTGGTAGCACTTGTTTGACAGCTGGTGGAAATTATATTAAAGTATGGGATTTGTTGAGCAATGGGCGGCCATTTTGTGGGTTCTCCAATCACCAAAAGACAATTACTTCGCTCTCATTTGATGGTAGTTGTCACCGTCTGTTATCAGGTGGATTGGACAGGTATGAGTGTGCCCCCCCCCCCCCCCTCTATGTATATATATATGATATATTATTTTCTCTACAAGGCATTTAAAAGTCTATAATATAGAGGATTATCGTGTAATTGAAAGCTTTACTTATCCAGCTCCTATTCTGTCTGTGGCAATGTCGGTAAGTAAATTTCTATACTAAGAAACTGGTATTCCTCTCTCTCTCTCTCTCTCTATCTCTTTCTAGCCATGTGATCGTCATTGTGAGTGTTGGCATGACAACTCGACTACTTTCTGTCCGTCATCAACCTCATAAAACAAAGTTGGTACCAACACTGCGTTTCCATTTCGCCCATCTCACCCTCGACCTGGTACACATAGGTCAGTAGAACAATCTATTAAATCAGCCCCTTTAATAAAAGACTTAATAAAAGACTTTAAATGTTTTGTTTGTAGATATTTTATGAGAGGACTAGAACAAAAACCATCAGAAGATGAATATATAGTAAATCAGTCAAAGAAACAACAGCTGGAAGAATACGATTATTTTTTGAGACGTTTTAAGTTCAAACAAACTTTAGATAAAGCATTAAATACAACACAGAGATATACCAAGGGTCAAATTGTATATAGTGTTCTCCAAGAGTTAGCTAGAATGGATCGACTTCATTCTGCCATTACTGGTCGTACTGAAAAGAAATTTTGCCACTTCTAATATTCCTTCGCAAGTAAAATAAGAATGTTATGATATTATTTATGTGTGTTTGTTAGAAACTTGATGGTATTGCTTACACACCATTTCTTGCTGATGTGTCTGTGAGATTGTCATAGGTTAGTTTATTTGTTTTCATTCCTATGTTTCCATTCCTGTTCCAGATATATATGGCAAAAACTGTGTTTCAATCTAAAAGAAGTAAGTGTCAATTTTTAGCTATTAAATCATTACTTGACAGGAGATAAAAATTTCAGAACAAAGCATTTCAATTAATTGGTATTATTGAACTATCCTCACAGCTGCTACAATAAATTGGTACAAAGAAGGCGGAGTCACAGATAATGGTATCATAGTCCACAAGGAAACTTCAAAAGAAATTTCATCATTAAAATAAATAGTTTGTTTTTTGTTCTAAAAATAATACTAAAAAAATAAAATTTAAATTTCTTTTCTTGCTATTTCTCTCAATTTTTTCTAATGTTTTTAACAATTTTTCTTCCTCTCCGTTGTTAGTCACATGACAGTCACAGGATAGTTATCAAGAGCACATTCTGAAGGGGCATCATCAACTCCACCTACAAACTCCCAGCCACCGAGACTTCCGTACTTCGACAGAGGCTGAAACCCGAACAGTTACACACAAATAACGAACTTTAAAGTACTCTATATCAGTTGGACGTCTACATCAGAAACTAACCAAACTGGTTTGTCCACTCCTTCACATGCCAGCGAACAGAAATATCCAGGGTCTTTAGAACGTATTGCTTCACCCCAAGATATCATTTTCATACGATGTTCTTCTTTGTAAGAAGAAGCATCAAGGAGACGTTCATAATCCAATCCATGTTCCTATAACATGTTCACGTGACTGTCACGTGATACAACTTACTTTAGCATATTGCTGTTTCAATGGTGCAGATAATGTGATGATAGTAGATATATCTAAGGAGAGCCTATTTAAATTGAACACTAGTACATTTATCTCTTAAGTTGGATGCTTACTTTGTTGCAAACAAGATACCACATAATCTTTGCCAGATTTTCGTTTTCCAGAGAAAAGAAAGACAATTTTTGGTGCTGACATTATTCCACGTGGGCAGTACTTGAGCACCAGCGGCCACGCCTTAGTGCAAGCCACGTCTGTATTCAACATGTCTGGTGTAAGAGTTTCCTTTATAAAATGTCGGTTTATTTCTTCCTTTAGGATCAACAGCCATTAACAGAAAGTGCAGGAGGAGGCCAATTAGAAGATATCCCCCGACTTTGTAAAGGAGGTAAACACAATTATAATTAAGATAATAATATTAATATTAATATGCTAGAATTTGATGAAGCCTTTGAAGTGTTTCGAAAACAAAGGTTCGGCAATCACACGAGATAATCTGCCTTTATTTCTAAAGTAAGTAACGGTGAATAAAGTAATATGTTAGCCACACCCACAATATAGGTCCATTGGACTAACACGCATTACGAATGTGATATTGAGGATAAACTACGAGGTTGCTTTGAATGTGTTTGTCCATTTTATAAACTATGTATCCATTCTCTTTAGAACAACAACTAACAGAAGTTGATGAACCTCATCTTAAAAGTATAATTGATGAAGTTTTTTCTACTTCTGATGTAGTGACACGCCCTACTAATGAAGAATGGGAGTGGCCTAGCAACGATGATGTAATCACAGCCTTCTCTGTCTTTGATCAAGAAGGTTTAGGTTTCATACCTGTACAACAACTAAAGAGATTTTTATTGCAAGCCCAGTTGGGATTTCAAGAGGAAGAATGTAAGTTGGTATCATGTGATAATCACATGACTTGTCTTGTATAGTGGCAAAAAAATAATCCGAGAAAATTGTAAAATTGACAACGACAACCAAATCAATTATGAAGGTATTTAGAAGTTCATTTACATGTTAAACTTTACATGTAATTAATACATGTTTTTATATCTGATAGAGTTTGTAGTAATATAAGGGACAAGTTACAGGACAAGTTACAAAAAACCAGTACACATCAACAATAATTTAACCCCTTCCAGACACAACTGCACTATTAAACTGAAGTATATTTCATGAAAATTTCACTATTAATTTATGATATGATTGATTGGTCAAATATGATGTCATATATTTCTGAATAGTGAGAAACAAAATGTACTCAAGGCCCTCGCGGATAAACTCGGCCAAATCTTCATAGTCTCGTTGATTGGCTTCAGGTAATATAATACAATTAATGTCACTCCGTTTGGCCTAATAGAGAGAACAGTGATAAAATATTGGGACTATAATTTACATAATACACAAACATTAATATGTCCTTATAATAGAGGGTGGTCCTCTTAGATAATCTTACCGCTATTGTCTTCTCCTTGATACCTCCAACTGGTAATATCTATAGCGATGATGTCATTATGATGTCGCACAACATTGTATCTGACCTTCCCAGTGAGTGAGATCTCTCCTGTCATGGCAATGTTTTGACGAAATGGTTTCTCCAACGCTAACGAAAGGAGGGCAGGAGACTATGGTACAACCAGCTGAGGGCCATCTTTGGGTGTGGCACCTTTAATTTAGACACATTAATTAATATTAATTAAACTCAAGTTTATACCTCTGGAACATGAAGATGTATTTGAGACGTATCAAAGAAATTATTTGAAGGATCTTTTGATAACAAGAAAGACTAGAATAGAAAAACAAATATTAAAAATACAATGTTAAAAACCACACCCACTTTGGCAAAAGTATATGCAATTTCAGTAGATTCTTTCATGACTTCTCCTAATTGTCCAGTACTTAGTAATCTACCTCCATTTTTTTCTTGGTCTCTGTCTGCTACAGGCCGGGACAGAGCTGTTTCAATATACAGAGTGGAACCTCCCATGGCTGTCCAAGCTAATCCCATTACAACACCAGGGGGTGTGACTTCATACATACGATCAGAAATGAATATTGGATTTTTGACGAAATCCTTTAAGTTATCAGAGGACACTTTAATAGTAGAAACTTCCTCTTCCTCATTGCTTTGATTGAGTGAACTGACAACATGAAATGCAGCCTCCTAAATATCTAGATTAAGATAAGCACATGATAGAGACAGACAAACAAACACACATAAACAAACAAACAAATATATAAACAGACAAACAAACACACACACCACATGAACAAACAAACAAACAAACACACACACATGAACAAACAAACAAACAAACATACACAAACAGACACACACAAACAGACAAACAACACACATAAAACAAACACACACACACACACACACACACACACACACACACAAACAAACAAATATACCACAAACAAACAAACACACATATAAACAAACAAACATACACAAAACAAAAACACACATATAAACAAACAAACAACATGTACTCAAAGAAACCTTTTCAATGTGTTTTTGTAGATTACGTACACCACTTTCACGACAATACCACTTTATCAAAGGAATGGATAGCATCTTTTTTCCAATAACAACACTCTCTTCTGTTAAACCAGTTGATGTTCGAGCATGTGGAATAAGATACTTCTCAGCATAGCCAACTCTCTTCAGCAACATACCCAGACACCTAACAAGAATAAAGTTAATAGGTTTAGTAGAGAGATATACTGACATGGATTATCTCCATACGATCTTGTAGTGGTCCAGGTATTGTATCAGTGACATTAGCTTGTACATATGAAACAGAACACGTGACAGATCAACGGGAACATCAAGATAATGATCTAAAAAGTTAGCATTTTGTTCAGGATCTAATAATTCTAATAGGGCTGACGCTGGATCACCCTATAATATTTGGATAATATTATATTATGGGAGGGGCTACTCACCTGATAGCCACGCCCCAATTTATCAACCTCATCAATTAAAACCAGTGGATTTTCAGTCTGGACCTCTTAAGACATTGGATCATTTTTCCAGGCATAGCACAACATAAGTTCTACGATGACCTTTGATCTCTGTACGTCAGTCATCCCGCCAAACACTAAATCTAAAATACTACACATATTGTTAGTTGTTAACCCACGCCTCCTCATAAAGAACACACCTCTCTATTTAATGCTCTTGCTATAGAACAAGCTATACTAGTTTACCAACACCTGAAAACAGAAAAACAAGTTATAATTCACTTTGTCTTATTGCTATACCTGGAGGACCAACAAAACACAAAATTTTTCCTTGTACAGATTTGTTAAGTTGTGATACTGCAATAAATTCTAATATTCTGTCTTTATATCTGTTA
This sequence comes from Gigantopelta aegis, assembly GCF_016097555.1. Classification (NCBI taxonomy): domain Eukaryota; kingdom Metazoa; phylum Mollusca; class Gastropoda; order Neomphalida; family Peltospiridae; genus Gigantopelta; species Gigantopelta aegis. The sequence continues at coordinate 29,166 of NW_024533207.1, forward strand.
AACCATAATGATCTTCATCAAGAATGTCTTTAGCTCTTTGTAAATCAAAGTTTTTCATCACTGTGTTTACCCATGGTATGCTAGTTAACCAGTCTAGATAGTTACGTGTAACACTACAGAGAAAGACAGAGGACAAAGAGAGAATAAAACTAGATTGTATTGATATCAAAGAATTGTAGATAAAATTACTGATCTTTCAATTTTGGAATAATGTTTGTAAGTATAAAAAGTAACGGAGTCCTTCCTATTGCTAACATTACCTGAATTCTGAAGAATGATTATCAAGAAATGATAATTTATTTAATTCTTCTTCAATTACATCTTTAACCAGCATTAGGAAGTAAAAGTCCTTCCATTCTGTCTCGGAACTTCTCTGAGATGGCTTCTTTGTCATCTTTCTATGATCAGAGGAACATGAGAAGAAGATACAGTTAGTAAGCTGACTTCAAGACCAAGTTCACGTTTTATAATTTTTAATTGTTCTTGAAGAAGGTAACGTCGCTGCATTTTATTAACTTGTCTTCAACCTATTTAACAGGATTATTTTAATATTATGAGGTGTGTCCATTTTACTGACCCTCTTTTCCTAGTTTCTGTTGTAAAGTAGCCAACAGCTAATTCCTTCTTTAACAATTCCAATGTCAACATAAGACGTTCTGGAATCTATCGTCATGTATTATTACTATAAGGTCATGTGATAATCATGTGCACTGACCTTGTACATTCTAGTACAGCTTGTAACTGTTGAGATTCTCCACTTGTTAAAGCAGCACCGAAATCTGCTAAGTGGGTGGGGTTATCAACTACTCTCTTTCCAGTCTCAATAAGTTGTGCCAAAGATTCTCTACAGAATATCATAATACTCCTCTCTCTCTCTCTCTCTCTCTCTCTCTCACTCACCTATAAAGTGGATTCAAAGCTATAATATCTCTAATTGTTTTTAATGACTTCAGCACACAGCGCCTTAATATTTAATTCAAAACATACACACACACAACAAGATAAATTATATATACCTTTATTTCTTGTGTCTTTTCAAATGGTTCATGAGTTAAGTTTTCATTTTTCACAATCAGAATTTTTGAAGATTTCGTGAAATCTTCTGTATCATCATCTTTGGAGTCATCATTAAATAGAAGAAAGTTTTTTGAAGACGACTAACTTCCGAGACAAAGAAGATCCTTTTTTCTTTTCTTAACTTTGTGATCATTTTTTCTTCATCATTAACTACACAGTAATTTTATACTACATTAATAGATAAATAGGATTAATGAAGGGTTGTATGAATTATAATAAATTATATAATTATTATGAATGAATGATACCTACCGTCTGTGGGCCTTGTATAATCATTCTCATCCGTTCATCAAATTCTTGTAACTCTGTAATTGAACAAATGTACCAATATTATAAATATCATCCAAACTAGACACCACATCAGCTTCGTTACTATGACAACCAATAATAAGACAAGTGGGTGTGGCTTCAATACCTATCATCTTTCTTGAGAAAGGCTCCAGCATATGGCTGAGCAAGCCGACATTTACACGAATAATTTCCATTAAATCTTTATCTGATATCTAAGAACATCATCTATATATAATTATTTCCATATTTGGTATGTACTCACTTCTATCATCTTAACAAAATCGTGGAAAGAGAGGATTACGACTCACAGCCAGCACAGGTATCTCCGGTAATACATCTGGTATTGTTATTGGAGCTAATGTTCCGAGGTTAGCATCATCATCCTCATCCACTAGTGGTACTTGTTTATCTCCTTCATGATCATCATTTGATGAACTATTGGAAGCAGTCAACCAGGATGGCTACATATAATAAACTGCTTTATACATTTGTTAGTAATGTACCAATAAAAACATATACATGTACAAATAAACATAACATATTTATATAATATATTTATATACGTATATTATACTTACCACTGGAGTGTAGTTGTCTATGATATAGGAGACTCTGGAAAGACCTGGATATTTTAAGATGGCGGCTATTTCTACCAGCAATAACAGATGATTTGATACTGACTAATAGCCCTCGGGATGTGAGTGGCAATATTCTGAGGAGAGCTATTGAACACGCGGAAACCATGATTGAGGGAAACAATTATAATTGTAATTAATTATTCATAACTTCAATTTTTATACACACAGAAAATAGCACTAACAAAATTAATGCATGTAAATTAATATAATTATAATGTCATGTGATAATCACATGACTTTGCAAATAGGGTTAAATAGAGGTGTCAAAGGATATCACATAATATTGCATAACAAAATATTGTAATAATCACAAAGGAACAATCTAATTAGAAGGTGTGGTTATTAATAGTTACTTAACTCTGTCTTAATTAACCAGTGTGTTTAGCCCTTGCCATAGAACTTCTTGTTAATGAGATAAATGAGAAGATTGACATTAATTTTTGACACGACCAAAAACATTTTCATAACAGCCACACCTCATACTGTAATTGAAGAAGATCCTATTGCAGGATGATAATTAAAAAAAACCAGTTTTACAGGTAAATAATACCTGGAAAATAAGTTCCACTTTATCCATTGCTACTCCAAGGACACGTCCAGTCAACTTCAAATACACCAACATCAACAGCTGTAATTTCAAGTACAGCATTTCTAAATCTGAAATTATTTACAAGTAGTCATGTAATTAGAATATATCTGGTATTAGTATCATACTGGTGTTTGGGTAGACCCTCAATTTCCAAGACCACACCCTTTCGTGTAAACGTTGTGCTGAATACTTGATAGTATGTCGTTTAAATGAAACTACCAGAAGGACCCCTGAAAAACAAAACATCACATGACTCATTCGACCTCAATATGTGATTGTCATGTGACTTACCCTCCAGCTTTGGCCAGACTGTCAAGACAGGCTTTGACATATTGATGATAATAATCCATTTGTTCCTCATAAAAGTGTGATTTTTGAGTTAATTTATCATTGTGTCTTGTAGTCGCTTTAACTCCTGTTTGCGCTGTTGCCTATGGCGATGTTGATTACGAATATCCTATTAAAACCAGCAACAGATACAAGGTACAAAGATTAAACAAAACGTTACCTTGGCGATAGCATTAATGATCTCTTGATAGTCGTTTTTACTACTGAGACATTCTTCTTGTTCCAACGTTCTCAATGACGCATAATCTTTCTTTTCATGCCTTCCAAAGGAAGACTAAAGAATAAAGATTTAGTTAGAATTTGCAGACTTAGTTTAGGATACTCACTCAATGTCTGTATAGACAGAGTCTGTTTGTGCAATAGTGGCATTCTTGTTTAGTTTTTCTTTATCTGCTTTCTCTCTTTCCTTAATCATTTTTTGATGCTCTCTTCTTGTTCAGATGTAGCTGGTGTGTAGAGGATTTGCGTAAGATTGTCTCCAGGTTGAACCCTGAGGAGGTCGACAACCATTCTCTTTGTTCTAACAAAGAGAGCCTTCATATCAGAGCTGTCATCATTAGCTAAAGCTTCAAATTTGTTTGTTAAGTCAGAGCTAGTTCTTGTTTGGATGCTTCATTGATTACATCTTCTTTATCTTCTCCTGGGACAGCTTCTCGTATTCCTCCTTAACAATAGAATGTGTGAAATAGTTAATGAATTATTACATTACCTAATAGTGTTCTCTACAGATGGTATAGCTCCAAGATCTTTCAAAATCTCTCGTAGAGGATCTGCTGTTTCTGGCGCAAGTGCTTCTTCGTGTTCAACAGCAAACTATCATAGAAAGGGTATACATTATTCTCATAGCTAGTATACAGAAATATCCTGATAGTATACTAAGATGTCAACTTACAGTGTGTGTTCTGATCAATTCTTTCACTGATATATATATGACAGGTTTTGTTAACATAATGACATCAGTGTATTCGTCATAACCAAATCGTTGGACTAGGTGACTCCACTGTTGATGCATCCAAAAGAATTGTTTAAATCTGTCAAATGCTTTCAAAATATATCCATTCATTGATGACAAAGCAGCATTCTCCCCTTCAAACTACAAATAAACAATAAAATAGACCAAATAACGCAATTATTTATCTTACCACTTTCCAGCAGCTGCATGTTGTAACACTTTGGCAATAGCTCCTAGATTACGTCGTTGATCAGATTCTAGTATTCTCTTTTCCACTCCCATATCAATAATATCAAATGCATCAGGAGCTACGACTGCAGGGTTCATATAACGATAATACACAAGGTTCCCCACAACTTCAGGACATCATCTTCGAGTGCATCTGGGAATTTTTCATGTAGTGCTTGACGAAGACGCATGGCAATGAACGCATGGCATATCTAAAAATCATGTGACAATTCAATATGATCACATGACAATTGGTTTACGGTATTCTGTTGACTGAAGAGAAGAGAATTTCTTGAAATCTTTCTGTTGTGTCTATAAGAATTTGTACCGTCTGACCAATTCTTCGTCTGACTTCATCATGCTCGAGAGCTTGATCATTAGATACTTCATACGGCAATTTACTAAAATAGACATTAATACTTAATGATTTTTATGTAGAAACGTACGATTTTTCTCCTGTTTCACTTTCCATTTGGTTAATCCAAGCTTTATATACATCAACTGGACTGATATTGAGAACTAGTTCAGATTGTGTTAATATTTCATTAACCAGGGGACTAAGAATGTCACGTAAAACTGTCTGCCTCCCTCACTGTCACTTCTGGTATAATGTAAAAACCATTTTAATAAACTGTGGGATTACCAGTAATGATGTCCTTTAGAGCAAATACCTTTGAGCTAGACAACAGACATATAGTGATAATATTAACAGCTGCGTATACTTACTCAATTTCTTCTAGAAGAGCTGTTTCAAAAAGACGGATTAATAGATATTGTTCTCGATTGTTTTGAGCATAATTCAAGACAGTCAGAATGACATTTTCATAAACTGGTTAGTCCGGTTTGGTGACATTTCAAAAATTAACTTGGCAAATAATGTGGATTTTTGTTTTGTAACAAATAAAACAAATGTTGATAAGCCTAATAAATAAATAAATAAATAAATAAACTAATACCAATTAATGTTATACTAACCTCAATCTTTTCTTGGCTAGCCTTAGATAAGCGACCAGCCCCAGCTCCTTCCTCTTCCTCAGTTCCATCCTGAGCTGAAGCTCCACCCCTTCTTCTTCGTCGTTTTATTTGATCAGCTTGTGAGACAACATCCTAAAGAAAAAATTATTTTAGTGAGTGGGCGGCCAATATTCTAATTGTACCTGTAATGAAATCCTGTTTCTAACAGTAGACCTATCTTGATGTCAAGAACACTTAAATCTTGTTCCAGCTGTTGATTTGAACGTATTTGTTGAACAACTTGAGCTTTGAGACGTTGACATTCAATTCCTCTGTGAAATCTAAATCACTTTGCTCCAGTAATGAGAGGAACTTCCTCACAGCTGATGCAGGGGGCTGAGTCACCTCACTAATTAATAATTTAAGAACAATATTATCAGGGGCTTACTTGTTTTATTCTTACCTAGCTGTTTATAATCTTTCTTGGTTTTCTTAGCACGCCAAAATGCCTGTATCTTGATAACAGCATCCACATTATCACGGAAAAACTTGAGACGTTCTTGATAAGCTTTTCTCTGTCGATACATCCTCACCAAGATTGTAACGCAGAGGTCAAAGGTCGATAAACACTAGTCTTAACTCCACCTACTTACCAAAATAACAACACGAACACTGCATTTAAAAGAGCTAATCTCTCTTGATAAGCTTTTCGTTGAGTGTATCCTTTCCATTGTGCCTGTAATTTTACCACTTCTGCCTCATGTGATTTTAGATAGTCTAAACGTTCTGTAAATTTGCGTCGCACCAGTATTGCTCTCCAATGAGCTTGGAGGTTAACTATCAGTAGTTCATTACTCTTTAGCAGAGCCCAGCGATCAAAATCAGCTGTCACTTTAGTAATAATAGCCTAACAAGATGATAATATAGACCACACCACTAATATAAGGTATTACTCACCTGTATCTCTTCACGGGACAAATCTTGAGAAATTCCTGACCACTTATCAGGTCTAGTCCACGAATACTCCTCAGTATTTCTGTTGTAATAGTACTTGTAGCCATCACGAGTACGATGCTCCCCCCATCCAGACTCATCTAAAATAGAACATAATCCAACATAAGGGACTTTCCTAACTCTTTACCAGTTGGATTATCATTTCTAGTGGCAGCCAATTTTTCAATGATAAGTATTAGCACATTCAATCAGTAATGGAACGAAGAGCCAGCTCAGGTGCTTTCAGTGATGCCAATGTGGTTGCTGGATCACTGGTAGCAAGACTGCTATTTATAGTACATACCATACAAGCCACTAAAAGTGTTATATAATGGTATACATTGAGAAACACACCTACTTACTTTGAATGGCTTCCTGAGTCTGTTGGTTAGCACGTCGAATAATTTGCTGAATTTCATCTTTGTAAGACTTGTTGAAGAATCTCCAGTTCGCTACATATTAAGAGTCAGCCCCTATAATAATAGGTTATTAGTACAAACCTCCTTTTTCATTGCTCTTGTAGCACGAAGGAGAGTCAGATAATGTGGGACATTTGCAAAATCCACTTCTTCTAAGCCAACAAATTCATTAGCTAATGACTCTTGTAATGTTGTGATATCATCTGATGAGAGGGTGGAGTTTATAGAAGCCACACCCTCAGCCCATGAAAGTAATGATATTGAAATGATGTATTAATATTTTAAGAGTTTTTCTCACATAATTGTTCTCGTCTAACTTCATCATTAACTTCTTCAATAACTTGAACAATCTCCTCTTTGTCAAGGCCTATATCACATGATATTCACATGAAATGTCACCATGACCTACACATGTACTCTCCTTTTGTTTCCCGAGCATTTTGCAGCTGTGAGTGGTACCTCTGGATACTGGAAGAATCAAGAGATGAAATGTCAGCATGTTCATTTTGCAATGATAAGAGCATGTCATCAATACTATCACTAAGGATAGCTTCATCAATATTTTGGAAGGCAAAAGAGCAAGAGAGGAGAGAGAGAGAGAGAGAGAGAGAGAGAGAGAGAGAGAGAGAGAGAGAGAGAGAGAGAGAGAGAGAGAGAGAGGAGAGAGAGAGAGGAGAGAGAGAGAGAGAGAGAGAGAGAGAGAGAGGAGAGAGAGAGAGAAGAGAGAGAGAGAGAGAGAGAGAGAGAGAGAGAGTAATACAAAAGATAGACATAATTCGATACCTTGTCTGTCTTTCTCTGCTCTCTCATTACAATAATGTATTTCATCTTGATTTCATCTTCAGTTAACAAACATGAAGGATTACCAGTCTGGATGAATGAATTGATGGGACAAATAGATCAATATGAACTAACGGATTACTCACTTCTTCTTTCTTTTCTTTCTCAATCTTTCCTGTAGTCCCTGTACATAGTATGATATATTGGTAGGTATAACAGATGAATGAGATAAATATTCCCATTTTGAAGACTATCTAACACTTTATCAGAATCTCCCTTAGCTACGCACTGATTAACATTAATGACAGCTGCCTCGACTGGAGAGAGGAGGTCAAAGGTCACTTCAAAAAGGTCAGTATATATGTTACCTAGTCTAGTGTGTTCTGCAATTTGATTGCCATTAAAATAATGTCTTGTATTTCTTCGTGAGTAAGTTCGCTCTCTTCAGTATGCTAATTATAATATAATTGTCACATGACAATCACATGACAATGCAAACCTCTCCATTTCCTGCTTTGGTCTTAGAGAGAATATCAAGGTACCATCTCATGTTTTGTGGTAAGACCTCTTTGAGTTGAGCTTCTTCCAATTGGAGAGCATTAAGCAAAGCAGTTAAACTACTTGAATCTACAGCTGCATTAATAATGGAGACAGATTCCTTTACTAGAGGAATAAGAATGAGACTTAAATAATAGTGGTATGGAAATGAGACTGTAATAATAGTATAGAAATATCAATGTGAAATGCTATGAAATTGGTATGGGAGTATGACTGACATAGGAAACCAGTCTCTCTAATGGTACAAGAATTAAACTTACATTTTGCTTCTTGAATTTCTTTCTGTACCTGAGTGTTCACTTCAAGTATGCAATCCTGGATCTCAGACTTAGTCAGCATGTAATCATAGGCATCAGCCTCTGATACATCACCATTTTCATTTGCTGACTTTTTCTGCTTTTTAGCAGCTTCCAAGTTAGAATGGTATCTATCAGAGTGATCTTGGATGTCAGTTAGCGTTGCAGCTGGATTCTGTAGCTTGGACAATGTGACCTGTGCATCACTTGATCAATAGCTTCATTAATAGCCAATACTGCTGCATGAACTAAATAAAATTTACAATACCCTGTTATATAACCTTTGACCTTCTAAATACATGTATTTATATATTGTACATGTACATCTTACTATACATGTACATGTATAAATATACTTATGTTATGATATCTAACCTGCAGCTTCATCAACAGACATCTGCGAAAACAAAAACAATCACATGAAATCATGTGATACTCACATGACTTACCTCATTAGCCAAAATACCACCAATTTTCCCAAAAAGATGGCATTTGTATACCATACTTTTCCAACTCGGACTTCATAGCACTAATTTCTTCCTCTAAAGATCACATGATACAAGAGATAGTCACATGATCATAGGTGATAGTCACATGATATGATCTTACCGGTGAAGGTGACAGTACCGACAAGATCTTCAATTTCGGGAGCTTTGCCAAGTTGTGAAGATATAAACTGAAATGAAATGTAAAAAAAAAAACAACAAACATGTAAAAATAGTAAATTATAGTACTCTAGTTACCATAGCAACCAATGTGTTTTACTCACTATAGTAAGTGTTGATCTAATATACAGTTGTAATGCTAGTAGCTGTTAATATTAATTTATTTAGGATACGTGTTACATTTGCACAATAACAGGATATTAGTAAGCATTTACCAAAAAAGTACTTCTTTAATAAGCACATACCTCAAGGCATGAATACAATATATGACTCTTGGCATATTCTTTTCTGTCATAAAGATCGGTTGTTTCAGGATAGAAAATCTATGCATAATATATCATATGACATCGTCACGTGATGATCACATGACAATTACCTCAGGTAATCCAATGTGTCTGAGAGAAAGTAAAACCAGAAGTTAAAGTTGTCAGTATGTTTAAAATGCAGTCCTTTGGCCTGTAAACAAACATTGATAACATCTTAACAAAATAACAAAAAGCAAAATTTACTGACTTTAAATTTAGTGCCATTGAGATCATATATTTTCTTCATTGGTAACTTTTCAGGAGCATACCAATGTCCTAATTTACACAGGATAACTCCAGTACGTAATGCTTCTCTCTAGCTCTGTTGTAGGAGGTAACTCTTCTTCAATACAAGCTTCTATCCATCTAATGATATTATGACAAATAGTTTTGTCAAGAAAATTACATTTATGGTATTAATAATTAAATTCATAACTTGAAGTAATTTGCAAAGGGATAAAACAAACTTGTTATATTTACATTCACTAATCAGATCAAAGAGTATAATTGAATTTTATTTTATTTATTAAAAGGTACATCCTATCCAACAATCCAACACTCCCATACAAGTAGAAGGATCATGAGTAAGACTCCTCCATTTTTGGGTACTAATTGGACTCTAGTTACTTGAAATAATACATGTGTATATCTAGTGTGTCCAATGCGTCAACAAGAAAACAGCCCTTTCATCTTTAGTAGCAAGTTTAAAATAGGAAGCCATAACAATATTATTATCACTAAGTCAATCTGTCTGTCTGGGGCTTACTTCTAGCTTCTTCTAAATGACAGAGATATTCATATGCAATATGTTCTTTGCGCTGTTCATCCATTGAATGAGCAGCACTTCTAGAAATAAGATCAATGTCTAAGGAGGGGGAGAGGGAGAGGGTGTATGTGTAAATAAATGTTGTTATTTGTTATATTGCTTGCCACGTGAAGTGTGAACAGACAATGAAGGATGTGTGATGCAAAAAACTAACAAAAAATGGATGTATAAGAACAAGAATGGATGCATGCAAGGGAAAAACAAACTTATGTAAGTAAATTGCAAACAAAACTTTACTAAATGCACAAATGTTAGTTTTACAATGAGACACAAGATTATATAAACCCCACTATTAATCTCTTCCATCAACACACAAGAAATGAACATCATCACACTATGTATCTATTGATATCTCTATAGTGCTCAATGGCTATTCATTTGAAATACAAGAATACTATGGAGTATCTAATGTACTTACGATCTCCTTTGCTAATATTTCCAATATGAGGTGAGATATATTAGTGCTGGAATGAGAAGGTGATATGTGGAGATTGTCAACGCTGTTAATCCTTTCAACATCTGGTTTCTCCATGACGCTGCCGTTTGGCAACGGATCTTCTACATCTCCGTTCATCTTGATGGCTCACTTCCTTCCTTTTTTCTCTACACAGCAGCAACAAGCAGAAAGGAGTAGCTTATTGTTGCTGTTTATAAGGAATGGCGTTCAAAGAATTTAGCTGAACAATACAGGAATAGTATATGCTCGTGTCTCTTCTTCGCCCCTACAACTATGTTTAGAAATGGTAGGGGACAAAATTATAATTATTTGTCAATGAATAGCTAAAATTTATGGGTGTGGCCAGACACCCCCCCCCCCCCAAAGAATTAGAGTTCGGTACTGAACTTCGCTTCCTTTAAAATGTCCAAGAGAAAAGCCAAATCTCAAGAATTTATAGATGACTCTGATGATCCTGATGATACAGGAGTATGTACATTATTCTAATGACATCATAATGATGTCACAGTATTAAAATCAACTATTCAGTAATTATAATATAATTTAACACTATATTTTAATATTTATTCAGGAAAAAACTAAGAAAGGTAAAATCAAGGAAGCAGCTGCCAGTGCTAAGGAAACTGACACTGATGAAGATATGATACTGTTTGTTTATTATTTCACAACTCCTTAATTTTTTAATTCAATTAGTTATCTACCAAACGATTTGTGGGCGTAAGATCATTTCGAGGAAAGATTATAGTTGATATCAGAGAATATTATGAAGATAACACAGGAGAAATGAAACCTGGCAAAAAAGGTAATAGAGCAAACTTAAAGAGAAGTCTGTTATTTATAAATAGGTATTGCTCTTTCACTTGATCAATGGGAAAAGTTGAAGTCCTCTATTGATATTATTGATGAAAAAATACACAATACATCATAATAATTATGACTCCACCACTCCATTATAATCTCATATAATATAGTAATAATATCTACCCAATTAAAATAATAATTTTGCAACACTCCTAATAAATTAATATAATTAAAACATGTCTTAGCTAAAACAGAAAAAGGTTGAAAATAAAGTCATTGATTAATATTTCAGTCACATTATTGACTCTTTAGTTTCATTTCTATAAAAGAGAGACATATATATAATATATGTTATGATGTCTATTTATAGCATTGTTGTTGAATGCAGTCTGTCCAGTGCAATGACATTTTACCTAAAACAGTCGTCTTTAAAATATTAAGTTTAAAGCTTACGCCTCAAGAGAAGTGTTGTCACTAAAGGTCTTGAGTAGGACCTCCACTTCAACATCTTCATGTATACTAAAGACAAAAGGAAGGTAATTAAGACTTTAACAATAGGGATTACTCACGCTTCTGTCTGCTCAACTTGAGCTGATATCTCTATTGGTTCCTGCACTTCTTCAATAGGTGGAATATCAGGTGCAGGTGAGGGCCGACCAGAACGCTTCAGAGTAAAACGTCTTACTCTCTCTTCTGCTACTTCACTCTCATTAGCACCAATGTAACGCCCACTCACAAATTAATTCAGCAAATCCTTCTTGATGTGGCAAATGCATAGCTACTTCGTAGAGACGGTTGTTTTTTCATGGGTTTTGGATGCGGAGTCGACTCTTCAGCTTTTGACTCAATAGAGAAGGAAATTTTTCTCAGGAATTTTTTCTTTCAATCTTTCTGGCTATGTGTAGATTCCATGAGACGGACATCATCCAAAAGAGTTGGTTTAATTTGAATAGTAACACTCGCAAAGCTGCAACAGGGAAAACCCCCAAAATAGCTGTAATAATAAAATAGAACCAAAAATGAGAAGTAGCTAAGACTTCGTTAGATACACCGTAATAGAGGGATTGACCGACAATATAAAGTGGAAGAAAATTGCTGAGAAATGGAGGCACTACCAAACCACGAGAGAATACTGGCCCATATCACAATATGTACAAGAGGATTCAATAATTAGTATCTAATGCAACCTAAAAAAATGTTTGTTGAGAGAGAAAGAATTAAAGAAACATGTTGTTTTAATATGTACCTGTAAGTTGACAATAAGAACAAGAGCACCAGATGCAGCATAACCAAATGACTGATAGTCCCATTCATAACCTTCCTCATAAACATTAAGATATGTGACACCAAATAAAAAAAAAAAAAGATAACAAAGGCAATTATTATTCCTTTCAACAAACTGAGCAAGAAAATAAATGTATTAAAATCGTTTTCCTTTTTGACCAGCTATATAAAAGCCTTGGATTATCAAGGCAACCCTTTTCAGTACAGTCCTTTAGAGAGAGGAGAGAAATAGAGAGAGAGAGAGAGAGAGAGAGAGAGAGAGAGAGAGAGAGGAGAGAGAGAGAGAGAGAGAGAGAGAGAGAAAATATAATAATATAAGATAAAAACTAACCTGATCTAAAATACCAATAATACCAATAGGTAAAAGATGTGTAAATAACATTATAAACACTTATAAATGTAGGATCATAAAGTGTCTACAAACACAGGAAGAGAGATAGTCAGGAAACATAATTGAAGGAGCATACCTGAGCAGTAAATCCACAGAAAAAGGCAAATATGAACTGACTAAATGAGAAGGCAAAGTTCTTATAAAAAGAAATATTTCAAGAACAATGTCATCGGTGATAAGACCAACGACCATGTACTAATAGGAGACGTTCTAAATATCTAGAAAATAATAGAGTTGAATATCATTAGATTATAATATAATCAACAAACCTAAACTGTCAAATGAATAGTCACTAGATAAACAGCTTGTTGTCCTTCTAATCCACTAATACCCACACCAATATGAGCAGCTAAATTCAATAGAAAGAAGAGTTTAAGACAGACAGACAGAAGACACACACACCTTTGATCATGCCTACATCATTAGCTCCATCCCCAATAGCTAACGTGACTGCTTTTTTGTTGGCTTCACTAAATCAACTACTTTTTTCTAACAAAAAAATTACATGAAATCAAACATTAATAATATTGTGCTACCTTTTGAAGAGGTGTCACTCGACAAACATATTACAGCTTTACACAATGTAGCTGTCTCAAGTAGAAGGATTTCATATCATTCCTTAAGAGCATGTAACTGGAAATTAATAGAATATTGTAGGTGTGGTTAATTAGTAGGTGCGGTTGCTTACCAGGCTTAGTCCCAGTCATTACATACCAAATGGTGGTCCAGAAGGTTCATTATTTTGAGGATGTTCCCCTCGTTCAACAAGTTCATTAATTCGATCAATTCATCTTTAGCATTTTGTAATTGTTCTTGAACAACCTCTTTCTCTTCAGAATCAATAACAAAAACTTTCATATCTTCTGTTAAAGTTTAGAGGAGTAACCAATATTGATAGCAGTTTCTATATAAGGGAACGAGTTTATTTATCAGTTATATCATAAAGGTGTAATATATATATTATAATAATATAACAGTACCTAATTTATCTCCGTCAATACCCATATCTTGATACCAGCCTAAGATATATTATATCACATAATATAAATGTAATCATTGTGGGCTTTACATTAGCAAGTTTAGCTATAGTTCTGGTACTCCACTTGTAGTTTATCTTCAATAGCTGTTGCTCCCATTAGTATGAGGTTTTGTTCAATCTTGTTGTAAACCTGTGCAATAATTAGTTTATAACTAGCTGATAATAAAGGGGTTAAAATATAATAATATAACTAATTGATAATAAAAGGGGCTATAATAATTAGTTAATAACTAGAAACTAACCCTGTCCATTTCTTGCTCACGATTTACTGTAGAAATACTATAAAGAGAAAGAGAATAAACTTATAAAACTATACAAGTTGTACCTTGCATTTTGAAGTTCTATTGTCCACTGTTCATATTCATCTTCATCGATATCTCTCTTTGCCAAGACTAGAGTTCGTAAACCTTCAGTAGCATAATCCTAAGAGCACAATATCTATTATCTCTATAATAAAATACAATATATTACATAGAGTTGTTTGCTGAGTTTTTTTCCTTGAGATCATCACAATCAGAATGAAGTCTTTCAAACAAAATGGTATCTGCTCCTTTACAATACAATGTGATTTTAATCAGTGAATGGATCTCGTACTATTACAGACATGCGTTTACGTTCATTATTAAAATCAAGTAATGTAAGATTTCATAATTAACCTAACAAAAGTTATTAAAATAGGCGGGTCAGTGACAGCTCACTTACTGAACTAGGTAACCCAAGACGTTCTCTGTTTAATAAATCACTGAGACAGTAAATGGAGTTCTTGCCTATTAATATTAATTATAATTAGCTATAATAATTAAAATATTTAAAGGGGCTTAACTCACACTGAAGACAGAACCAAAGTTTTTAGCAGCTGCCACTAGTGCAGCTTCATCTGGCGATTGTGCATTATAAACTAGCTTGCCTACATAATATCACATGATGTCAACATGATGTCATATAATGTCATACATCTTCTTGAGCGGTAAAACAGTGTGACAGAGACAAATTAACTTGAAAAAAACTCTTCTACATCCTAATAAGAGGGGCAGATATTGAATTACCCATTACAATCACTTGTACACTTACAGGATCCACCTTGTCTAATTTATCAATTAGTGAAGTGTCATAGAAAAAACAAAGTCTTCATCAGCGTATACATTCCATGATTTTAAATTATAGGCTAAAAGAATGGAGAATGAGAGAGAGAGAGAGTATTTATAGACTTACTTTATCTACCAGTTGTAACATCGCCATATTTAATTCCATTTGATTTGTGCACTTTAGAAATGTCATGATGTTTTGTGTCTAAAAGTACCAGTTATGTAATATAAATGAAAATAACTAATAATATCTAGTAATAGCAGGGGCTTACTTTATCTGAGAAAATATACTCAATCTGTCCTAATTCTTCATTTAGAGTTTGTAGTCCTAGTATAATAACAGTTATTAACTAATGATACAATATCATAGCATGTTACCTTGCTATCAGCTGGGATGTCATTTGGTTCCATAATACATCTTAATGTCCCAGTTAATAAGAAAAGAGAGACCTAAAACGAATAGCCTCCACCCTATGAAAACAAAAGGGTGTGGTTTAAAGTACAAGGGGAGGTATCCCGTACGTGACATAGAGAGAGATTGGGAACAAAAGTAATTAAGAACTATGATGTTAGAAATGATTTGAACAAAGGCTATTCTTGGCTGGATATCAAATCGAGTATCAAAAGGAACATAATTGGAATGGCTAAAGTCATGTGATAAAGATTACACAATATGGGCGTGGCTTACTGTTCCATATAAGGTTTCCCATATAGCAGATCCAATGAGAGTCACAATCACACAGGAAAGCAAAAAACCAAGAATCTGAAAGAGGAAAAAAGGAAAAGGGATTGTTTCGGGGAGGACATTATCCTTACAAAAAGGACCAAACGATTCATCATCAAATCAATTTGTGTTCTGTTTAAATTTTGTACTATAATAATAAAATATATAATAAAAATATAATAAATAAAATATCAATAACTCATTAAGTAATTCATTAATAAACTCATTAAGTAATTAATCAATAACTCGTTATATTTACCGCTCTATTTTTAATAAAGTTTTGTGTCATGTCCAGCATAGATACCAAGCCATACATCCATTCAGTATTTCTTAGTCGACAACCCTAAAATGGACACTAAAACCAGTCAACTGTACATTAACTTACCTCTGGAGCAGTATCTTTTCATTGTTTAAGAGTAGGTGTGGTCATTCCAAATAAGATTACCCACAAACTGGTGTAGTTTGTATTAGGAGGATCACATTCTACGTAACCTATGTAGTAATCAATAGAGATAATATCATATTTAGTTCAATAGACTATGTTGACATTATTAACCATATAAGGATTTTAAGTCAGTTTCTGTCAAAACAATTTTGTAGGGCTGCGTTAGTTTCCCCCCCCCCCACTCACCATTGAATTCACCATAATTGTCCATGTCTTCCATTTCTGCCTTGTCTCTGGTAATGCTTGTCTTACTTTTAAGTTTGTTTCTCTGTATATAATTCATAATATAGAAAAAAAGGAGATGATGTAGGTTTTACTTACCCATCTAATTCAGCCTGTTTCAATATATACCAAACTGTTGGTTCACTACTTGAGAGTAGCAAAAGATCAGCCTAGATACATTATATATATATTATATAAAATAACTAATTATACTGTAGTAACAATACTGTGATAAAGTCATTATTTTCCAACCTTAACACGTCACCAACTCTACATCTTGCCACTTTAACAGATATATTGCTGGGAGAGAGGAGAGGAGGAGAGGAGAGAGAGAGAGAGAGAGAGTCATGCAACAAATACATATTAACAACTTACTCAATGTCACTTTTCACAATACTTGCAGGTCGATTGTTAATACGATGATCACTAATAGGGGTTTCTACGGCAACCATTATCACCAATAACAAACAACCATGGACACATCGAAAACTTTACATATCATCATAAGCCATCTGCTTAATAGCAGTTTAGACTGTACACCCACAAGTGGACGAGTGTTGAATATACTGGAACTGATTATACCAGGAATATACCTAAAACAGAGCTATAACATAAAATCAATGTGGGGTGTGTTTTTACTTGACGAATGACCAGTATAAGAAAATAAAAGTTGGCAACTCTTAAAAAAACTGTTCCAATAAATTTATTGGTAAAAATGTGATGAGGTTATATGTTGATGTTTTTAATAGTGTTATTCTAAAATATAACAAATATACAGAACAATATTATGCTGTCTGAATTAACTACTTACAGCATATTTTATAAGGCTTTGTAGCTTAACGATTGTTAGATAAACTCGACGTAAATCTTCAACTAGAATATAGAGAGAAGGAAACATGTTATAAGCAACTTAAACAGTTGATTTATTTCTATCATTGCAATTTTCAATTCCTGGTATATAAACATTTCTATTTCAAACTAATGACTTGCTTTGAGACACTAACGTTAACAGTTAGCATAGATCATTGTTAAGTATAGAGCATTATGTTAAGTTTAATATCAGTACAGATCAGTTATGTTAAGTTAATATTAGCAATATTAGTACAGATCATTACGTTAAGTTAAGTGTAGTACAGATCACCATATTCCTTGTTATGTTCAGTGTGTGTTAAATTAATGTTAGCATAGATTCATTATGTTAAGTTAAGTAATGTTAGTGAACAAGTCATTACCATGTCGTAAACAAGGAAATAAGTTTTGGAATCTCTTCCAAAGAGGCAAAAGATCCTCTTCATCTTTGAGTTTCTCTGGTTCTTCAGGAGAACCTAAACAGAAAAAAAAAATGTTTATATTGACTGTATTTAGTTTGTTAAATAATCAAATCCAAAAAAAACTCAATAGCCACAACCAAGTTCCTCTTGACTAGGTATGTACGTCCACTGCCTCAACTCCAGCTTGTTCAGCCATCCTACAGTTCTTTGCTCAAGTTGTAAAGATGCGAACACCTTTCCTGCACTGTAAAAGTGAGGGCAAAGTGCTCAACTGTCCATTGAATCACGTGATACACGGTTGTCATGACAACAAGTATCCAACTACTAACTTGATTCTGAGGTAAGATGGATTTAACTATTACGGGAAGAGTTACGGGAGACGCGGAACAGAGAGATAACGGGAACTACGCCTCACTCAGTAGCCATCGTAAGATAAATAACTATTTATCTATTTTATTTGTTTTTTTATCTAAACAGAGAGGTAAAATCAAACACCCTCGTAAACCACGAGAACATCTCATTCTAGAAACGACGGAAACAAGAGGGAGCTACGTGAAGAAGCAACAGCAATTGTCAATTACAACAAACAGTTTGATCTTAAGGTAACTTTGTCACCATCTTCAAATTAAACTAGCTTCTAACTTTGTTAGACACATGGGAGAGAGCCACAGATTAAAAAGATTTATGGCAATACCATTAAAAGGAAAATGGAAAGAACTTCTGCAGCGACAGAAGTACAGCTTAGAAGAGAGAGAAGGGACAAGTATGAAAAAATGATGTTTAGAGTTTCGAGTCTAATCTTGATTTTCTTTAATTGAGAGATTTGTTGCAAACATGAAGAACAAATTTTAATGTCTGAGATAGCTGTTAGACAAGAGGACAGTTCTTGAACGACAAGCAAGAATGAGAGAAAGAGCTAAAGAGCTCCGCGATAAGAGGGAAACTGATGAAAGAAAAGAATTTTGTGAGGAGAAACTAGAGCAGTAGATGGGCGTGATCAGGTGAGGAGATGAGAAGTTTTACTTACCAAAAAACATCAAGATGAAGTTTGCTAGAAAGAAGTGAACAATTTCGTCAAAAACAGAAAGAAAAGATGAGAGAAAAACAACAGTCTTTGGTAATTATTAGTTTATTTATAATACTAATAGGCCTATCTCATTTTCCTGTAGAGGAGAGTTATGTATGCCCAATTGTGGAAAGAAGACCAAGAAGCTAAAAGAAACGAGAAGAAATGGAAGCTGCCTTACAGATAGAAAAAAATCGAGAAAGGTCTTAGCTTTTGTATTAGATTTTTCTTGACTGACAACAGTAATAACTGAATTAATGTTAATCTCCTTTTGTCTCTTAGGTATTGACTCTCCAATCAACATCTATGAAAAACATCGTGAAGAGCTTAGAAAACTCAAAAACAGCAAGAAGCTGATCAATTCGGTACGTTAATACATTGACAAGATCATTTAATATATTCCTCTATTTTAGCGAGAAGAGGCTGCACTTCGAGCTTTAGAGGATCAACAGTTTATGGGGACCAAAAGGAAGAAAAGAAAAGAGCACAAGAACAGACTAAAAGCCTGAACTAAAATCTCTCACTTTCGTCTTAAAATGAAAAGGAAAAGCTCCGAAGAGAAGCAAGAAGAGTTAGATATGGATATGAAAATTATTGGAAGAAATGTTGCAACAGAGTCGGGGTAGAGAGCCAGGGGGAAGCCAGTGAACCAAACCAAAGAAGGTTATGTCCCTATTATTATTATTATTATTTGGGACACCTGTGTTTTGATTCCCCCCACCACCTTGTCTGTGTGTTCTAATTTTTTTATTTTTCTTTATAATTTTAGCAAGAACTTCGTGAAGAGATGAAAACGTTATCACGATTATCTTGCTGAACAGAAGAGAGAAGAAGAGGAAAAAGAGAGAGAGAACTTGATTGAAATGTGTGTCTGCTGGAAGTAGAACGTCAGTTGGGCACAACGACTTGCTCAATGGAGGAAGGAGGAGAAAGAGGCCAGACGAAAACAATGCAAGAGTTATGCAGACAAGACAAGAACAGATTAAAACAAAAATGTATGTCTTCAGTTTAAAAGAATAGTAAATTTATTTTTTTATATTATTTAGTGAAGATATTTGCTGAAAAAAAGAAGGAGAGGAGATTGAAAGAGAAGCTCAAGAAATGGCCGACAGTATTGCTCGTCATCACTCAGCTTGAATCAGAGCATTCCTGAAAACAATACGTCAAAAAAACGTAAAGTACCAACAAGACTTGATTGATCAAATGAGATTCCAAGAAATGTTGAAAGAAAAAGAGAAAGAAGAATTACTTCATGAGCTTGCAATCGGACCGAGGAAGCTGAGTATTACCATCAACAACGCGTACAACATGCTTTAATGAACCCTGACCTTAAAAAACACATCCCCGTAAAACTGTTAGCTTTAGGACATCATAAGAATATTATTGTTACTAAATAATTGTAATAATTCTAGCGTATACTTTTACATAATGGGAGTGGCTGGCATAGTACATAGCTCTAGGGATTTCCTGTGGTAAGTATCTATTATGTCTGGAGTCGGGCGAAGGAGTCGTTCCGGAGTTACTGGTAGGCAATCCGATTAACCAAGCTTGCTTATCATTGGAAAATTCACGTTGTAATGTACGGAAAAAAGAGTTATGTATACTATCTTTATATTATCATGATAGGGTGCTATACTTTCTGATCGATTACGATGGATGCCAGTGCCAGTGTGGGTAGTTATTTGTGCTATTTTAATGTGCGTCTTCATTGGTAAGGATGTCCTTTCCTGAATGAATTATAATAATTGATAAACTGATTCTAAGTATAATAGTTATAATTTGATTATTTTCAACTTTGTAGAAAGCTGGGTTTTTGTATGTTGAGGAATCATTCAGTCGTATGTGAACCTGTTTTTTAGAAGGAGAGTTGTTTTTAGCAGTAAGTTGTTCATACTTGTCATCAAATGTCTCTATATTTTGTAGAAATATATCGATTTACATTTGCTGGTACTATATCATTTGGCTTATTGGTTATGGCTATATCTGGTAATACAAGTATTTGGACTACTTGGTGAACACCAAGCTTTATTTTTTTGGTTTTTCCGATAAGTGTTTTTGAATTAAGTTAGTTCCTGTCAGCAATATTTAAAAGCCGTATGGTAAACTTTTAGTGTTATTAAGTAATAATTATGTTAGTTTTTTTTTTTTTTTTCTTGTTATAATATAAAAATTAGGGATGTGGATATAATTACTGTTATTAGCAATGATAATATATATATGATAATATAAATTATAGGCACATTTTCTTGTATTATTAATTTATTTATGTATTATTATTATCTAATTACTTTATTTAAGAATGTATTATAGTAATTAAATTATTAATAATTTAACATTTTTACTTTCATTGTTGTCTTTTTCTTTAGTTCACTTTTGCTAGTAATACTGCCACTATTAATTGGGGGGACATTAGTTGGTTCAACTGTACAATACGAGTTTTATCTGTCTTTGTGTACGCCTTTCTAATGACAGTGAGTATTTGATAGTTTACTAAACTATTATTACTTTTATTACAGGGGTTTATACATCCTTTGTTAGAACGAGATTTTTTTGGCTGCTGGAGATCGTGAGCTTTGCACTTGGTTCACAGTATCGTTATTGTAATGGGGGGGACTTTTGTATGTATTGGATCGGAATCATCATTTTGACTAATGAATAGGAGAGTATCGAGTCAACTTGGTGACTATTCTTCACCTTGATTTTGCTGGGTTCTGGACTGGTACATTTGTGTGGTAGTTAATACTATTCACAAAGAGAGATGATATTTATTTCAATATATAGGATGGAATGGCAGCTTTTGCATTATCTTTGTTTCATTTAAACTTGAAACTACAGAGAAAGATCCGTTCAAAAGTAAAAGATGGTTGTCCTCTTCTTGCTAGGGCAATGGTATTAGATTGTCTTATTTAAAATATGTTAACGCATCTTGTGTTGTTTATAAACTATGGGACAATATATTGATTTGTTAATCTGTGATATAGTTGTACTATTGGACGATACTTTCGCCAAATTACATCTGTTTGTATTTAAAGTTTGGAGAAAGCTCAATTGATGTGTCTGGACTGTTTAGGAAATCAAGATCTGACCACAACAGCTCAGGATACGTGAAAGAGTTGAAACAGTCCAGAAAAGGAGGGTTATGTTAAGCACGACGTGTGTATTGTATGTGTGTACATGTTGCTTGTTGTAGTGTTGATTTGTTTGGAATGGTTTATGTGTCCCAGGGGGTAGGAGGTGGAAGAAAATTGTTTAGTGAAGCGTCCTGGAATCCTAAATGATTTAGGGACTTACTTGGTTAAACCAAAATTGCTGGTTTTTCCTATCAACCACCAATTGCTCTCTCCTCTCTCTATCTCTATCTGCTTTTCTCAGGTTTGCTTTTCAACGTTGCGTTCAAGACAAAATAACTAGGTTATGGCTAAGCTAACATGCAGGGTTGGACGGTATAGCTTTTGTACTATGTCTATTTGCAGATGACTTCAGGTGGTTTGCTCAAGCAATTGTATCAGGTCTTGTTCAAGTTTTACAAAAGAGATGAGAATTATAATACAAATGAGATAGCTAAGCTATGTTAGCACGGGTCTTGGTGCAGTCACTGTTTGCTGTGCTTTTATTGAGCCACTCTTTGCTATCCTATGGAGGGTAGATAGATTTATCCATAATAGCACTGATCTCTTATTAACTTTAGTTGTTAACAATTGTATTTTATCATGGTGGATGGTCTCATTTGAATATTTTCTTGGTTTACCATGATTGGAGCGTAGAGTATTTCCTGTCCATGGAATGTTGTAAGTCCTCCTGATAGTGTCCATTGATCCATACATGATATAAATCCATTTGTAGTGGATTTTGGGGTGTTCTCTGTGTGTGGTATTAGTTTAGCACAAGGATGTCTCATACAAAAGAATGTATGAAGGGACTCTCTGTTTTGTGCCACATGCTATTTTACCTAATAGTGTAAGACATACTATTAACATGGTCATAATAATTATTATAAGAATTATTTAGGTAAATAATTAAGGTTTATTGTTTTGGGTATCCAGTTATGCTGGAGGTTTTTATAATAGCTTGGTCTTTTTCTGTTATGTGTGCCTGCCATTTTTGTACTCTGTGGTTCTTCCTGTCAGATTTATCCTTACCTGTTTTACTTTAGTGAGTAAGCCCCTGTAATTATCGTTGTTAATTTCTTGTTTTTTATATAGTTTGTGCAAGTTTAACAATGAGACACGTGGGAAGATTTCATTTGAAGGAACTCTTCTTTTTACTCTACTTGGTGAAATTGGTATCTGGGCCCACCAATGGCTGAAATACATCTGAGTAATGTTAATACTCATGGGGCAACAGGATGGTGTACGTATTAGGCAGCTGATTAAAAATTTAATAAGATACATTAAAAAGTTACATAAAGTTTAGCTAATGAATATTAAATTAGTGTAAATTAATAATTAGTAGCGGTGTGTGATTGCTGTAGTTAACAATATTAATTTTTATAATATGGTTTTTTAAATAAAAATAGTTAGAGTCAAAAAAAATCACCGATTGCGTAATCTTACTCGTAAATTGTTGTATTTCAGCAGCTCACGAATGTGCAGGGAGGGATTTCTGTGGTCAGTATATACCTTGAAGGTCTATAGTGATATGTGTAGCCCTTATCTTCAGTGAAGAAGAAGAGATAAGGCACTTTATGATAAATGTTATTAATCCTAATGGTCATGGACAAAATTATACTGGTAGGTCGAAGTCATTAGATATTGTAAAGTCTTTTCTCTATATCAATGCAGTTGAAGCTACTGTTTAAAGGAGAGGTAATGGTAGCAATGATTGTGGTTGATGCATATCTAGGTTTGGTTTCAATATCAAATCCAAAAGATCTATTCCCATCAGATCAATTCCCAAAATGTCCAAATGTGTACCCAAAACAGAACTCAATTTACTGAAATAAATAAATTTATAATTTTAATTATTGAATTTAAATACCAATTGTTTGTGTAATTAATATATAGTATGATATAGGAGGGAAATATAATATATGTACATTGAATTTTTATAATAGAAAACACTAGAAAAATATCTTCATTAGTCTGAGTACACATTATGGTATATTATAGTTTATTGAAAGGTAGTTAGGGTTTATCTGAACAGTAACTACAAGTGCCCACGAACTATAGTAATATA
Source organism: Gigantopelta aegis (assembly GCF_016097555.1). Classification (NCBI taxonomy): domain Eukaryota; kingdom Metazoa; phylum Mollusca; class Gastropoda; order Neomphalida; family Peltospiridae; genus Gigantopelta; species Gigantopelta aegis. The sequence continues at coordinate 53,045 of NW_024533207.1, forward strand.
AACTAAGTAACATGACCAAATCTAGTCTAGCTACTACACTGTTTTTAGCTTACCTCTGTCTAGAATATTAGGAACATAATAATTTTATTATTTTGTTAGATTGACCCTCGGACTGGAATGGTAATGAATTTGTTTTGATCTGAAAAAAGCAATGGAGGGTAAGTTACTAAAATAAAGCTCCACCCACTCAATTTAATATTCTAGTTGGCATCACATTACAAATGGATCATAAAAATATTGATTTAGATGTACCCTATTTCAGAGATAATCAAATAATAAGGTATGTCCCATAGCAACGATTAATTATAATTCAGGTATTTTGTGTACACAGTACAACAGAGAATGTGTAAACTGTATTTATTGGGAATGAATTAAAGAAAATCTCTCGGATCTTTGGACCATCTTCTCTATGGGTTATTGTTTGGGAAACAGATAATAACAAATTTACATATCGTGGAGAATAACCTGTTATATTTAATTACAAAACACATATAATTTATTATATATATATACATTAGAGTGGTGTTATTTTTCTTTTATTAATGAGAGGGGCCCTCTCATCTAGTGATCTTGGAAATGGTGTTGGAATCACGTTTCTGGATAGTATATTTGTGAGGCATAGTAGAATACCTGGCCATCTTTCTCTACATCAAAAGGAGCCCATAATAACTGTGTATGATGAAAAGAAAATTTACAAATAAAATGTGATATCATACAAGTAAATTAGCCTGATGAGAATTATAATTAACATACCTCTTTTTTCTTAATTTGTACACCATTTTACCACGACAACCAAAGCCAATAGGGCTATAATTGATGCAACACCTGGTACAATAAGTCAAAAATTACGATAATATGGAGCACACCCAGCACAACAGACACTAATAAGAGTGGCATGGTACTATTGTTACCTTGGTAAACCTTGTATCTTACTTTTCTCCCATTCCTTTACAGGGATGCAATAATTGTATTATTTGTATAGCAATCCACTTGAGTAGTTTATCACATAAAAATCATAGCACCATACACAAATGCCAATCTTTCCTGAAGAGAAAAATTTACTACCTAATAATTAGAATTTTATGGTATTCAACTTACGCCATTTATCACCAATAAATCTGCTACCATAGACAACGACGTCACTAAAAGTGTTGTTCCACCCACGCCAATTAACACAGCTGCTCCGTATATAAAGTTCTCAGTAATTTTTGTATGTGGAAGAGGTTTATCTCCATAGCTAGTCTCATTGTTATGGGAATGGACATGATCTGGTCCAGACTGCGGGCCAAAACCGAAACCAAAACCTAATAAGGTTGTTATTATGTAAACAAAAACATAATTAAATATCTTACAATGATCCCCAAACAAAAAGCAAACCAATGAAAATAACAAGCTACAAGATATGATTGTTATTGTTATAAGGTATATCATATTTCAACTCACATATCGTCCTAATAATTTATTTATTAAATAGTAAAAAAATATTGTTGCTATAAATCCACTGAAGAAAATCACTAATGGAAACATAGCAGCACTCAACTAAATGACACATGGACAATAGTTCAATGGAAACAAGACTGAGACTTACTCGATACATTCTCAAAGATTCTAGTACATATAATGGACTATATACTTGTGTTAAATTGATATTAGTCTGGTTGACATGTATATAACAGCATTCTATAAATGGATAACTTTAGATCAAAATGGACACATTGTACATCAAAAGGGATAGACTTTAGATCAAAATGGACACACAATCCTTGGGTGTTGTAATTACACTTACAAAATAAAATTGAGGATTCAAGAACCAAAGATACCAGGAAATTTTTTTTCCAGTTCTCTGACTACCTCCTCCTCGATGAGATCGGGGCTCTCTTGTACCAACATGGGGGGGGGGGGGGGGGGGGGTGAAATGCAGCAGAGAAGCTAAGACCAATTACTAAATACCTAGTGCTACACCCTAATATGGAAGAGTTGAAAAAACAAAATGGACAAATAGTTTATATTACTGAAAAGATCCATTGATCATTGGGGTTAATTTGAGTAGAAGTACTATCTGGTGATTTATTGATAACTGCTAATAATATAAACATAGCGATAAAAACACCAGAATTTGATAAAATAGTGAAAGCATATCTAATGAAAGAATGATATAAATGGTCCCATCTCAAAATGTATTACCTGATAGAATTTAGCTCCACCCTAATGCTCTCGTTACTGGTCAGTTCGGGTATGAGTGCCAAATGGGAAAACTTGTACGATAGCCCAACCCATTTGAAACACAATAATGAAACAGAAAAAAAAAAATATAAAATTGATAAACCAACAGGTTGATCACTGCAATCTAAACATCATGCCAGAAAAAAAACACGCAACAAAGCGACATATTGTCCCACAAGATGCCATGTTTTACGCCCACCATACCAATTCTCAGTTTTGTCACATAAATAGCCTGCAAACAGGTGTAGTCAGAGCATCAGCTATTTGACCAATGAAGGACCAGGAGACCAGCATAGACGTTGCTAATCCTCATAACCAGATGATAAAATCCTATAAAGTACGTGAACCAACATACTAGCCACACAAGTCCATTGAATACGTGACCTATTCCGTAGAAAAAAACGTCGAATATAATGGAGATCGTTTCCCTCATTGTGGACAGGGCCTCCTCTCGTCGAGTCTGACATGGCACTGTTTCAAGAAGTGAGGAGAAGGCCGATATTATCAGCCATTGGCTGTTATTCTTTGTGTAGTTGTCACAAGATGAACCACGCCTATTAATTTAAAACTATGAATAATTATTTTATTTTTTGATCTTTATAGTTCTTTTCTGTGTTACTTTTCCCGAATATCCTGTAATTATTATAACAAAATTATCAATACTTTTTTTCTATAGACAACTTAATTAGTTTACCTGAAAGGAGTTTCTCTTCTGATAATTAAACGTCTTTTTTCACCAAATCTGTTTCACTTAATTTCTAAAATAAGTAAAAAAAAAAAAAAAAAAACAACAAATGACATCATGATGACATCATTACACATGTACCAATTCCATTTCTCTTTTAGCTATTGAGACAGTCCATCAAATGTTCACGTGATCACTTTCTTTACAGGAATATTCTATTAATTCTGTTTCTATAGCAACCATTTAAATATTACCAACAACACTCTCATATCTTACTAATGTTCTGCTTCAATGTTCCTTTATTCATCATGTACACATGTATATTGAGTTCCATCAATGTAATATTCCCCCCACACCTCCTTGTCCTACATGTACATTACATGTAATAGATATTGATATAATACATTACATGTACCAGCTTCTGAGCTGTACGTCCAACACGGGTGGAATCCCTAATCTTTAGAAGAGGGCGGGGCAGGTACATTCAGATTAATAACCACACCCACTTGAGGTATATCAAAGCCCCCTAATAAAACCATGCGGCCCCATTAATTAAGTGTACATGTAAGATACATGTACTGCTGGCAACTGTCAGTTAGCAATTAGTATTTTCACTTGACCCTGATTTAAAAACAATGCTAGAACGCCAGGCGCTGTCCCTGTAAGATTAACTATAGGATAACGACCATTATCATATTGGATATACTTGTGACATTAATGAGTGGAGTGTTACCCATGGAAAGTCCATAGTTTCAGTAATAAACCATACACTTGACAACGTTTCTATCATAATAATAATAAATAATAATAATAATAATGACTAATTAAAGGGGCGAGGGATGTAATAATACCTGCATGTATAGTGAATAATATTAATGTCTTTTTCTCTGTATCGTGAAGTATGTCCAATAATGTTATCAAATAACAATCTTTGACCTGATATTGTATATAGTATTGAACAAATAAGATCGCTTACTTGAGAGGGCATTAGGACATAACGTTGGTCTAATGTTTCCACAGTAACCACTCTAAATGCAATATATATTACATCATTATGACATCATTGAGTTGATTACTCTGTTGGGGCTTCCCAGAAGAATGGTTCATTAGTAGCCAGTTTGTCTCAATTTTGTAAGACTATCAGTTAATGTGGCATACAATAACAGGGGTTTGCCTCGCAGTGGGTAATGCATCAAATATAACATCTAAATCTTCTTCAAATGAAGGTTCTAATAATCGATCAGCTTCATCAAGGACTACATGATAATAATAAAACTTCAAGAGAAAGTACTTTGTATTACTAGAAAATGAACTCTGTCCAATGAAATAGTGTCTGTGCTGCGTAGATGATCAGCCAATCTACCAGGTGTTGCTATGACGACATGAGGTTCTGTGATAGGGTCAATGCTTGTTTCATCATATCTATAGACGTTATATATGATTATGTTATAATGATGTAACTTACCAACTCCACCCACTACCACTAGAACTTTTAGACCAATTCGTTTACCAAATACACTAAACTGATCTGCAATTTGATATGCTAATTCTCTGACAAATGAGAAGATTGTAATAATAATAATAATGGCTAATAAAAGGGGCCTAAACAACAACACACACACCTTGTAGGAGTCAGCACTAGTGTGTAAATACCAAATGGATCTTCAGCTAGTCTCTGCAATATGGGCAAAAGCAAAAGGCTGCTGTTTTCCACTTCCTGTCTTCGCACATCCAATACAATCTTTACCTATGAACATTTAAATAAAAAGCTACTCCCTTTGTTCTATGATTGTAATATATACCTTGTAAAATTGGTGGTATACAATTTTGTTGGACTAATGTAGGCTCTTTAAGTCCTACATTCTCGATCTGTTGTGTCAGCCAGTTGTCTAGACCAAGAGAAGAGAAAGTGAGAGCAGTCATTTCTTGGTGATAATATACGGAGTAGACTGTAATTAAGCTGCATTATATTTCTATACAAAATTTCAAAAAACGTTTTCCGTTTACCTCCGTAAATTAAATACCCACGTGGAAAGTCATGGCAAAGTGGTCCTGGTCTAGGATCAAGCCCAAAAGTGATCCCAGACCATTTTTGGGCTGCCAAAATATGACATACATTATCTATTAAATATTTTAACGAAATTACTTCAAAATTTTCATGAATGTAGATATATTGGTTCTTGTTAAGTACAGTAATTGTTTCTGCTCTAAAATGTTGTTAAAGTGTGTAACAAACAAACAAAAAACAACTTTTACAAATTTACTAGGACATGTACATATAACACGTAGATCGCAAGTAGAGTAAAGAGGATTATCTTTTTTAAGTAATGCAACATTTAAGGCAGTAATATTAATGTCAATTTACAAGATAGTTCTAATTATAAGTCTCGTTGTTTAATTTTTCTTTTTTCTTATAATTCGCTTTCTTCCGACTTCACATCATTTTGGATACAACTTTTGAGTAATGTAGTGGTAAGCCTTTTCCATTAAACCTCTTTCTTTCTCTCCATCCCATGACTCTTAGTCACGAAAATACAATGCAATTTTCTTGTTTATTCTTACTATGTTATAATAATAATAATAATAATAATAATAATAATAATAATAATAATAAATAATAATAATAAAAATATAATTATTGATTCGGGACCATTTGCAGCTAAAATTGTCCGCCTGGACCACTTTAGTCTCGGACAACCCTTAATGGTTGCAGAAATGCGAGGAGCTGGTACATTTCGCTTTGCTAAGGCATTCTATCTGGTCTTCTTTTCTCATGCCTGTTATGCTGTCATTTCATGGAAAAAGACCTTATCAAACAGTATACAACAACGACAACTACTTCAGATCACTCAATCTCACTACCACCAACCAGTGCTCCTCTTGGTGGCTCTACAAGAAAAAGATTAATATCATATAATGTGCTATTAGGATCTTATCTAGACATTGTTCAAGCTATCAAAGATACATGGCTAGAGATACTGAACACTTACATTTTATTATAAGTCAGAAGGAGATCAAAATGGCCTACCTAAGTCTGTCATCAAATTAGAGAATCAACCGTATTCTTTGGCTTGCCTTCTCAAACACACTGTGAAAGAGAGCAAGGTGATTTCTTCTGGTATGCTATTGTCAGTGGTTCTACATATATTAAAGTTCCAGACTAGAAAATATTTCTAAGATCTTTAAGCACATCAAAAACCTCTCATGGTTAGGACACATAGAACTCTTCATGCAATGGGATGAAACCCACGGAAGTATATTGTTCGGAGATGGGTGTTATTTTGAATAAGAGCTGTATTAAATGGAGTATGTGGGAGGATCAACCAATGCAAGAATGATCCTGCTCAAATCAGTGAAGCTTTGCAATTGAGTCGATGTATTATCAGATCAGTAACATCACATGTAAAGAAACTGTTCAAGTAAGAATTAAATGACTTATTTATTCTATCATTCTTTTTATAGTCTAATAAACTCTTTTATCAAGCACAAAATCAATTTGATATTGATGAGTTACAAATTGGAATGTATAAACATCAATATTCTACTGCTCATTTTCTTTTTTATTATCCTCTCACTGATCAGATCATATTTATCATTTTCCATCGACAAACCTTCAAGATGAGTTGTACAAAACATTACAAGAGCATACATACTTACAACACCACACTAAAGACTTCATGAAATCATTTGAAAGACTACATGATATTCATAGTTGGCCCAATGGATGCAGTCAAAAGCTCAAAGTCTCATAAAATAATGAATTTATCATTAACTGATGGCTCGTGGGTTTATAGTTACTCAGAGCATTTTCCATTTTTATCCTACCGATCACGTCATGTGATAGATCATGTGACTAGTTCATCACATTCATTTGTTGACATTGATATTGGTGCAATGTCCATTGAGTCAAGAGAGACAGAGAAGGAACTAGTTGTAACAGAAAAACGTTACTCACTTTTACCTCAAAGTGTCTTCTCAATATCAAACATACCTACATGATATCAAGAGTTAATTTATAATTGCTGTGAGTCCACTTTCTCAGTCTTTTCAACGATTTATGGTGTCATTTGAAACTACTTTTCTCTCTCGTAAAGTCAGTCATCAAGTGAGTTTACTTGTTGTTCTATTCAGTAATTCACAAGTGACTGTCACAAAAGAAGTGTTTTTGCAGCTGCTACTCTCATTGAACTCTACCAAACAAAATATCCACATTCTGATCTCCGTCTCCGAACTACAGAAAGTGACGTTACTTGGAGTGAACTGTTGCATCAAGCAATATTGGAGTATCATCGTATGAACTGCTGTTTATAGCTACAACTCATATGGACTTTTCTCCTCAATTTCTAAATCATTGTTTTAGTAATACATTAGAAGGTCAACAGGTTTATTTTCCATCTCCATTTCACCTTTTAATCCAACAAACATACCAGAGGTCAAGACTACTTTACCCATATGCTACTAAAATCCAAATTAATCCTAATGAGGGTGTGTGGTTACCTCCATTGTCCAATATTGTATCTATCTTTTCCAGTGATCTCTCAAACATTTTAAACATAACTCGAAGTCATCAGCAAATTGATCTTCTCATACAATTTTGTCGTTGAAGAAAATTAAAGTGTTTTCTTCTCCTGATCCAGGCTTGGTTCATTTATGGAGAGAAGGTTGCAGTGAAGAACTGCTAATTCAATAAAATTATATTGTGATTTTTTTAGTTACTCTCTATGTGTGAGTGTGGTGAGTAATGAATATAATTTATTGTATAATCAAATAAATAGTTATCTGTTATCTTGGAATAATGGTTGCTGTAAGATATCTTCTTGTTGGTTTTCTTCTCTTTTGTCCTGGGTTCTCAGTTCAATTTAAAGAGATATCAATGAAGACTTTTAAATTTAATTTAGATTTGTCTCCTCAAGAGAGATGGACAGAAATCATTACTTATTATAAACCTGTTATGCCATTGATAATAGATTACTTTAAAGAAATGGTAAGTGGAATGAATGGATGTATAGAAGGTGTAATGGATGTATATTTAAGCGAAATAGATGTATAAAGAGTGAAATGGATGTATAGTAAGCGAAGTAGATGTATAAAGAGTGAAATGGATGTATAGTAAGCGAAGTAGATGTATAAAGAAGTGAAATTGGATGTATAGTAAGCGAGAGTAGATGTATAAAGAGTGAAATGGATGTATAGTAAGCGAAATAAATGTATAAAGAGTGAAATGGATGTATAGTAAGCAAAATAGATGTATAAAGAGTGAAATGGAGTGTATAGTAAGTCCTGCTTTTGTTACTAGCGACCAAATAAGGATTTACAAAAATTGCGGAGTTTGTGATGACTGACTTAGATGGTATTTTGGAGAACTAGGTCAAGAAATGAGAGGCATTGCTACTACAGCTGGTGTAGATTAGGGAATAGTCGTCGGACTCAACATAGCATATGAACTACGCAGGGTAATGTGGGGGAACTCCCGTACATGATGTAATTGTCTTTTAATATAGTTAGGTGGAGGTCACCCTCATACAACTGACAATAGTACAATCACATAGTATGGGTTTATTTACAATGGGTTTACCTCTATTGTTGCTCAAGACAAAGCTGGTAAAATATACCATGGTCGTAATTTAGACTGGAATTTTCCTGATAATTTGAGAAATACAACTATTCAGGTATCATATAATTTATCTTTTTTCCCGATTTAATATTGATTTCAGATTGATTATTACCGTGGCAAACCAGCTTTTGTTTAAAGGGATCACTTCACCGGTTTGTGGTATGTCATTATAAGTTTTTAATAATACAATTAAAATAGGGGACATCCCCATAAAGGGTATCTGACGGGAATAAGTCCTCATGGGTTTCTGTGAGTATCAATGAGCGAGATCTTGGTGGTTACATACTAGTAAATGCGATGGATGGTTTTCTTCGACATGCTTCTTGTCCATCACATCTTCTCAGAGAAGTAAGGAAGGATTCTTCCATTAACTATTATATTGCCTTCGTAGGTCTTTGTGAAGGAGACAAGTTATGAAGATGCATAGTTGCTTTATCACACACTCCTATAATTGCACCTGTTTATTATATCATAGCTGGATCATCTTCTAATCAAGGGCTGTCCTCGCACGAGATAGAAACTCACTTCGAGATTTGTGGCCATTAAAAGTATCACCAGACACTCCTAATAGTTGGTACCTGCTTGAAACTAACTATGTTAGTTAATTTAATATTATTTTAATATAATTCCTTTATATTAGGATCATTGGAAGCCTGCATTACCATATGATAATCGTCGTTACTATGGCAACCAGTATATTCAGGCATTGGGTCAAGAAAAGGCAAGCACTTTTGATGGTTTGTGGAGTGTGTTGACAACTTGGCCAGTTCGAAATAACTTCACTGTATATACAACATTGATGTATCCTGACAATGCCTAATGAAAGGATACAATATATTCATGGAATGAGAATGAGGGTGTTAGTTTGAGAATGAGACTTAATACTAGCTATATATTTGTGTGTGAATTTTATCAAAATCAAGAAATTTTTTTAATTGCTGAATTTCAACAAAAAAAGGTTATTTTGTTCCACCATATTGTCCAGCTAGTCTATCAAACTCCTCTCTAATTATATAATAACGTTATCAATATTAGTTAATTTCTACCTTTGTTATATATTGTTTAACAAAATGAGTGATTAGCATGAGACTCCTTAATTGTGAGAGATATCGCATTGTAAACCTACAAAATTTACATTTAATTAGTTGTAAATTAAAGGGGTTTACTCACTTCAGGTGGTTTCCCTAAATGTTGTGATACAACAACAAGATTTACAAGTGTCTCTGGATTGTTGCTATCCTTTAAAATAGAAGAATGGATTAATGGATTAAATGATGGATGGATACTTACCTTAGACAAAGCATCCTGGAGTAAGCTCTCAGCATCTTCATATTTCCTTGATGAATATAACTGGCAGCCTGTATTAGTAAGTGGGTAAGACCCTATCATATATGACTAATTATATACCTGTCCATTAAGAGGAGGGGAGTGGGTGCGTCTTATCAGCCATCTCTTGAAATATGTAATAAGCATCTTGGTATTGTCTCCGCCACAGCTAAATTAAACCACGCAAGAGCTAATTGAGACAGAGTTGCATCGTCATCCTTTTCTTGCATAATTTGAGTTCTTTCCTAAATGGACAAATGATAAAGAATGGATACATACTACACACAAATGGACGAATATCTTACTTTGCTAAATCTAATCTGTTCATTGTAAAAGTATTTGTACTCTCATAGCAGCTCTGTGTGTACGTAATTATATGTTGAAGATAATAGGGTCAAAGGTCAACTTACCCTTCCAATGAATCAGATTGATTAAGGCAACGTAGAGCAGAATCAAAATTCTATAAAATGTGACATCCATAGTTCAAAACTATGCATCCATTTGTAAAAGTATATCTATACATTGTTATTTCTATCTATCCATATTTACTAACCTCTTTAATAAATACACAGATGCCGCTATCAAAATAAAAGTGTCATTACTAGCGTCTACACCACTATTGAGGATACGCTCAATCTCTGACAGTACTTTAAACTCTAATATGATATCAAGAGGTATAGTGTTCAATGGAAAAAAAAAAACGTTAAAGTTAACTCACACTTAACTCACCTATCATCAGGACTATGAAGGTATTCTGCTAATATTTTAACAGCTCTCACTTCAACAGGTGAAAGCTTTAGTCACTTCATTTAGTACTACAGTATATTTAAGCTAAATAAACAATAAAATATGACAAATGATAGTAAGAGTTGTTGTAACAACTAACTTGAGCCAAATACGCTCTATACATTAAAACATCTCTTTCAATAGCAACAGCAGCAGTAGGTGGCTGAGATAAAGAACAATAAAAATTTATATAAACTTTTAACAATTTCTAACATACTTTTATTTCTGAGCTTCAGTTATACAATGTTGATAATCCCGAAGGAAGAAGGCATTCTAACATCAAACAGTACGTCAACTTCTTTGTTAGCAGCCATTTTAGATTATCAGGTGACCACACCTCTAGAAATGATGGCTGAACACAACAACATAGGTCTTTTTAAAGACACGTATTAAATTTATTCAAACACAATTAGAAACGCCATTAACTTTAAAATGTAAATACAATAATTACAATATTAATAGGATGGAAAATGTGTCTCGTGAAATTTAGCACAAAACTAATAATCAAAAAACAGCTAACAATATTATATTTATTATCACAATAATAGAATGTAGCAAATAACGTTTTATGCTTCAGCTTCAATAGCTTGTGCATCAGGAAGATATCCTCCCATAAACGAATCAACATCTAAAAAGTATTAACTGATTGGAACAATTGATAAAGTGGGTGGAGCTTACTTCTTCTTGCATGTGCATTAGAGCTCCAGATGTTCAATAAACTTCTCTTTAAACTCTTTGAACGGATGTCCTATAAAATATGAGAGAGTGATTGATAGAGAATTAGAATATAGTCTTACAAAACTTACTTCAAAACGTTCTACTTCTTTCTTCAAAAACTTTGGAACATTTCTCAAAAGATTTCTGTCCATCTTTTACTTTTTTCCTCCCATACATTAACGACATCTATGACATAAATTATGACATCATTAACAAACACTCACATCTTTAATTCCTGTTGAATTTAGAGGCAGTTTTCTAACTATTACTAGCCTGTA